>NC_091794.1:53873055-54179351 GCF_041296235.1 Equus asinus
TGCATAACAACAGTAGCACAAAGACCAGGAGAAGAGAAAGAGAATCATAAAAAATTCACAATTAATCCAAAAGAAGTCACAAAAAGAAGAAAAAGAAAATAAAGGAAAGATGAGTCAAACAGAAAGCAAATAGCAAGATGGTAGATTTAGACAATACCGTATCAATAATCATAGTAATAATTAATGATCCAAGTGCTTTGACTAAAAGGCATAGACTGCCAGATTGGATAAAAAAGTAAGCCTAAATTATATTTGGCTTATGAGAAATGCACTTTAAATATAAAGACACAAAACGATGAAAAGTAGAAAAATAGAAAAAGATAAACCATATCAGAAGAAAGCTGGAGTGGCCCTATTAATATAAACAAAATATGTTTCAGAACAAAGCATATTAAGAGGCATAAAAAAAATCATTTGATAACAATGAAGTGTCACATTTGCTAAAATTACATAGCAATTTTAAACACTTACACATGTAATAAGAGAGTTTGAAAATATGCAAAGCAAACCTAAAAAAAAACCTGGAGAGAAAATATGCAAATTTCCAGTTGTCACAAGATATTACAACACCTCTCTCTCATTAATGGATAAGAAAAGTAGACAGAAAATCAGTAGGCATATGGAAGACTTGAACAATATTACAACCAATTTCAGCTAATTAAACTTCATAGAACACTCCATATAAAAACAGCAGTATACACATTCTATTCAAGTGCAGGGAGAAGTTATGAAAATACAGCATATTCTGAATCATAAAACTCAATTCAATGAATTTAAAAAGAACCAATTCATACAAATGAAGTTCTCCAACCACAATAGAAGTAAGACAATCAGTAGCAGTAAAATACATAGAGTATTCATAAACATTTGGGAAATAAATAACACACTCTGAGATAACACTTGTCTTAAATAACTAATAAGAAGGGAAACTAGAAGGTATTTTAACTGAGGTAAAGATATCAGTATTTGTAGGATGCAGCTAAAGCAGTAGGTAGAGGGAAATTTATAACATTAAGTGACTACACTGGAAACAAAGAAAGATCTCAACTCAATGACCTCAGCTTCCACCTCAAGATGTCAGGAAAAATCCCAAATAGCCAAAGCAATCTTGAGAAAGAAGAATAAAGCTGGAGGCATCATGTTCCCAGATTTCAAACTATTCTACAAACCTATAGTAAGAAAAACAATATGATATTGGTGTAAAAACAGACACATAGATCAATGGAACAGAATAGAAAGCCTGGAAATAAACCCACACATGTATGGTCAATTAATTTATGACAAAGGAACCGAGACTATGTAAGAGTAAGGGAAACTCTCTTCAATAGTGCTGGGAAAATTGGACAACAACATGCAAAAGAATGAAACTGAACCACTATCTTACACCATACACAAAAATTGACTCAAAATGGATTAAAGACTTGAATATAAGACCAGAAGCCATAAAACTCCTAGAAGAGAACGTAGATGGTAAGCTGCTTGACATTGGTCTTAGTGATATCTTTTTGGATCTGATTCCAGAAGCAATGTCAACAAAAGCAAAAATAAACAAATAGGACTACTTCAAACTAAAAAGCTTCTGCACAGTGAAGGGAATCATCGACAAAATAAAAAGGCAAACTACTGCATGGGAGGAGATATTTGCAAATTGTATATCTGATAATGGGTTAATATCCAATATTATAAAGAACTCATACAACTCAATAACAAAGAAAAACAATATTTCAGTTAAAAAATGAGCAGAGGATCTGAATAGACATTTTTCCAAAGAAGGTATTCATACAGCCAACAAGGACATGAAAAGATGCTCAACATCACTAATCATCAGGGATATGCAAATCAAAACCGTAATAAGTTATCACCTCACACCTGCTAGAACAGCTATTATCAAAAAGACAAGAAATAACAAGTGTTGGCGAGCACAGAGAGGAAAGGGAACACTGGAGCACTGTTGGTGGGAATGTAAATTAGTGGAGCCACTACGTAAAACAGTTTGAAAATTCTTCAACAAACTAAAAATAGGGGCCAGCACTGTGGCCGAGTGGTTAAGTTAGCATGCTCTGCTTTGGCGGCCCAGGGTTTCGCAGGTTTGGATCCTGGGCACAGACATGGCACCGCTGGTCAGGCCACACTGAGGTGGGGTCCCACAAGCCACAACTAGAAGGACCCACAACTAAAATATACAACTATGTACTGGGGCAATTTGGGTAGAAAAAGCAGAGGAAAAAAAAAGAAGAAGAAGATTGGCAACAGTTGTTAGCTCAGCCAATCTTAAAAAAAAAAAGTTCTGATTCTAGCACATTTAAAAAAAGAGAAAAACTAAAAATAGAACTACCGTATGATCCAGCAATTCACCTTTTAGATATTTATCCGAAGAAAATGTAAACACTCAGCCCAAAAGATATAAAGATGTAGGCACTCTTGTGTTCATTGCATCATGATTTACAATAGCCAAGATATGGAAACAACCTAAGTGTCCACTGATGGATGAATGCTTAAAGGAAATATATATATGCATATTTATGTATATATGTATATATTTACATTTATGTATATATGTATGCATATATGTGTGCATATATTTATGTATATGTATATATATACATACATAAACACAGTGGAATACTACTCAGCCATAAAAAAGCCTGAAATCCTACCATTTGTGACAACATGGATGGACCTCAAGAGTATTATGCTAATTGAAATAAGTCAGACAGAGAAGGAAAAATACCATATGATTTCACTTTTATCTGGCATCAAAACAACAAAACAAATGAACAAACAAAATAAAACTCATGGATACGGAGCCAGCCCTGAGGGCCTAGTGGTTAATGTTCAGCGCACTCTGCTTTGGTGACTCAGGTTCATCTCCTGGTTACAGAACCACATCACCTATCTGTTTGTTGCCATGCTGCGGTGGTGGCTCACATAAAAGAACTAGAACAACTTAGATATCGCAACCATGCACTGGGGCTTTGGGGAGGAAAAAAAAAAAAAAGGAAGATTGGCAACAGAAGATAGCTCAGGGCAAATCTTTCCCTGAAAATAAACCCCTCATAGATACAGAGAAGAGATTAGTTATTGCCAGAGGGGAGGCGTCAGAGCCTGGGCAGAATGAGTGAAGAGGATCAAGAGGTACAAACTTCTAGTTATAAAATAAATAAGTCATGAGGATGTAATGTATAGCATGGGGACTACAGTCAATAATATTGCACTGCCAATTTGAAAGTTTCTTGAAAGTTCTCATTACAAGAAAAAAAAATGTAACGTGTGTGGTGAGAGATGATAAATAGATTTAATGTGGTGATCCTTTCTCAATGCATAAAAATGTTAAGTCATTATGTTGTATACCTGAAACTAATGTAATGTTGTATTTCAATTATATATTTTTAAAAATAGATGTCTTTAAAGAAAAAGAAAAAAGAATCTAGAAAAAAGAAAGATCAAGTGAAATCAATAGTAAGCAGAAGAAAGGAAAAGGAACAGTTTTGTGGGACAGAGGTCTTAACCTGTGGGATCTGACGCTGTCTTCAGTGGATAGTGTCAGAATTGAGTTAAATTTAGAACAGCCAGCTGATGTCGCAGAATTGCTTGATGTGTGCAAAACCCACACATCTGGTCACAGAGAGTTCTGTCTGACTAGTATAGGAGAAACACAGGAGTGTTTTCCCTTAGCAACCACTTGTTAATTTTGATGAAGACACTAAATCAAGAATGGAAGGCACTTCACTGTAAAGGCAACTTAGCCTAGGAACTCTGGATTCAAACTGCCTGGCCTTAAATCCTGGCATGGCCAAACACTGGTTGTGTCACCTTGAGAAAATTGTTTAGCATCTCTATGTCTCAATTTTGCTTGCAAAATGAGTATAGTATCAGCACCTACTCCAAAAGACCATTATAAGGATTTAATGTAAGCATTAGGAACATGCCTAGTGCTCATAAAGAGCCCTGTGTGTTAAATAAGTATATTAGAAATTACCACATTTTATTCCCAGAGTTTTCATTAAAATATTATTTCCATATGTTGTTTGAATCCTATTGTAATTGTTGTTTTGTTCAAATATATTTAAGAAACATATTTCTCGATATAAGAGAGATGTATTACAATCATTTGACTCCTAGCGATGTACATCAATCAAATGGGCATTTGGTGTTATTCTAGGACAATCAACAGTGAGATAGATGATGAACTGGAAAATGAAAATAATTACTTTGGTGGCCTGTAAAGTTTATGGCTCCACAGAGTAGACAGACCCTGAGGGGGAGAAGAGAGAGTGTTCAAAAAAGCTTTACAAATGAGGAGGATGAAAGGAGGTGGAAGGTGCTTAACAGAGATAGATACTTGAAGACCACGATTAGCTTTCTAGCTTTTGCAGAGTTTGTTTTGTATTACTTATTTTTCCCATAAAAAATAAAAACTTGTTTTTAACATTTTGGCTCATTGCAATAGATTTTGAATAGCACAATTAAAAAATTTTAGTTGTGAAGGTGTATAAAACAATGTGTAAACGCACTTAGGAACCACTTAGTATGTAATCAAGAGGTCCAAAACAGAGGGATTCATTTTGTTTTTATTTTTTTTTTAAAGATTGGCACCTAGGCTAACAACTGTTGCCAATCTTTCTTTTTTTTTTTTTCTGCTTTATCTCCCCAAACTCCCCCTGTACACAGTTTGTATATCTTAGTTGCAGGTCCTTTTAGTTGTGGGATGTGGGACGCCGCCTCAACGTGGCCTGATGAGCAGTGCCATGCCAGGATCTGAACCCTGGGCCACCGCAGCGGAGCTCGCGAACTTAACCACTGGGCCACGGAGCCGGCCCGAGGGATTCATTTTAAATTGCAATATCATTAATAGAAATAAAAAATAAATAGAATAAATAAAAATCATTTATTTTAATATAAAATGACTTCTTATCTTTTGATTATTCAGAAATAAAAGAAAAAATATTTTCCAAAGTCTAATACGTTAAAACCGTTTGAGAATTCCCTGAATTCTGCTCCATGGATGAACAGAATCAAAAGAGACTCCTCAGGTAAGAGAATACAGGTTTTCTCTGGTAATCCTTCATACAATTTCTGCCCTTAATCCTTCCCCTCGCTTCCTTATTTGGGTTGGTTCTTAGAGGGTTTTCAGTAGGACTCCATATTTGGTAATGAATTGGGGGAGACTGATAAAATTAGATCAACACTGCTGCCTGTTACAATTAGTAGTATTAAATCTAGAAACACTTCAAACACTTAGAAGAATGAGAAGAAAATGAGTGCTCAAAACCGCAGGTGAGCTCTGTATATCTAAAGTATTTAATGTCTATTTTAACTAGTTGTTACTTATGTGAAATATTTCAATTTGACAGTATCATTTTATTTATTTATTTTTTTTTAAAGATTTTTTTTTTTCCTTTTTCTCCCCAAAGCCCCCCCGGTACATAGTTGTGTATTCTTCGTTGTGGGTTCTTCTAGTTGTGGCATGTGGGACGCTGCCTCAGCGTGGTCTGATGAGCAGTGCCATGTCCGCGCCCAGGATTCGAACTAACGAAACACTGGGCCGCCTGCAGTGGAGCGCATGAACTTAACCACTCGGCCACGGGGCCAGCCCCAGTATCATTTTATTTTAATAGATTATTAAACATTTATACATGGACATGTGTTAAGAACAAATTGACTATTTTACTTCAAATAGTCATTTCTTTTGTGGCATTTTCATTTTTCAAAGATATATAATACTTGTATAATTTTCAAAATGAAAAAATATAAAAAACATTAATACACATCACAGGTTGCAAAATAAGCAAACAACAAATATAAATCTACTCAAACGGGACTGTATATTAGTGTTCTAAAAAGTGCTAAACTTTGAGTGATTGTAGTCTCTATACTTAACCTTTTAAAAATTACCGTCATTAAGATGATGCACTTTTTCCCATGTTCTGTTGTCCAAGAACTTACTAAAATAGCAGACCCCCCAAAAAATCCAATGAAAACTCTTAATTAACTCAGTAATTGCACATCAGCCCTTCACTCCAAAACAACTTCTTCCTGAGTTTACTCCTTCTGAAAATAGCAATCACACAAGCAGGAAATCTTGTTGACTGTATTCTTCTCTTTACTTTTAAGCTTTCTCTAACAATTAATTGGTAAGCCCGTCTTGTTTTTTTCCTCCCTGTCTCATACCTCAAAATAATGATCAGAAATTCTGGTGGAGATGCTGGATGAGTCACAACTTCTCAATATAACATAAAAGTTTTCCCTTATTTTAAAAATTATTGAAAAAACCCAAATAATATTTTTACACTAATTCATCTTCTGCATATTTCATAATTTTCTTTTTTTCTTTGACATTTGTTAGAAGTTATTATAAATAAAGCTGCAATGAACACTTGTGTAGGTCTTTGAGTTTTCATTTCCCATTGTGAATATGTAGGTGTTGAATGAATGGGACATATGATAGCTATATGTTTTCGCTTTTAAAGAAACTGCCATCCTATTTTCTCAATAGACTCTACAATTTTGCATCTCTGCTGGCAGTGTATGAAAATAACAGTCCACATTTTCAACAACACATATCCATTCTTACTTTTTAATTTCTCTAAGTGTTTTTATCTTCTGAAAATGGAGATTGTTATGAAGATTAAATGAGATGTTTTTAACGCACATAGTGTATCTAATTCAATAAATGGCAGTTATTGTAAATGCTACTTTTCTTTTGTTCAGTATAATTGTTTGTTTTCTCCAATTGTATAACCCCAACACATTGACAGTGATTTCTGCATATAAGTAATCAAGAATTGTTTGTTCCCTGTTGAGGCAATGAATTACAGAGTTGGTAAGGAAGCGTACATGAAGGTTCATTGAAGTGGTGACAATGACACTAGAGCTTCTGCCCGAATGTAGCCACACGGGGATTATGGGGAGAAGGATGAGACAATGCTCCTTTCAATAGTGCATCTGAGGTCAACTCTAGTGACTAAATGCTCATCCTCATGCTGGGTTCAGTACTATGACTTTTTTTAACATTTTAAAAAAGTTTAGCTTTATTGAGGTATAATTGATATATAAAATTCTAAGATATTTAAAGTGTACGTTGTGCAGATTTGATGTAAGTGTACATTGTGAAAAGATTCCCCCAACTAGTTAACTTTCACATCCATTATCTCACATATCTATCTTTTTTTTTGGTGAGAACATTTAATTTCTATCCTCTTGGCAAATTTCCATTGCAAGATACAGTGTTATCAACTATAGTCACCATGTTATGCATTAGATTCTCAGATCTCATTCAATGTATAACGGAAAGTTTGTACTCTTTTACCAACCTCTCCCATATCCCCCATCCCCAGGTCCTAGCAACCACTTTTCTACTTTTTGTTTGTATGAATCTGACTTTTTTTTCCTCCTTTTTTTAAAGATTCCACAGGCAAGTGATTCCATGCAGTATCTGTCTTCCTCTGTCTGGCTTATTTTAGTTAGCACAATGCCCTCAAGGTCCATCTATCCACCCATATTGTCCCAAATGATAGGATGACAGGATTTCTTTCTTTCTCATGGCTGAATAATATTCCATTATATATATATATATATATATATATATCATATTTTCTTTTCTCATTCACCTGTTGATGGATACAAATTGTTTCCATATCTTGGCTATTGCAAATAATGCTGCAATGAACTTGGGAGTGCAGATATCTCTTCAATATGCTGCTTTCACTTCCTTTGGTTATAAACCCAGAAGTGGAATTGCTGGGTTATATGGTAATTCTATTTTTAACTTTTTGAGGCACTCCCACACTACTTTCCATGATAGCTGCACCAATTTACCTTCCTTCCAACAGTGCACAAGTGTTTCCTTTTCTCAACATCCTCACCCACACTTGTTATGTCTAGTCTTTTTGATGATAGCTATTCTAATAGATGTGAGGTCATATTTCATTGTGGGTTGTATTTGCATTTCCCTAATAATTACTGATATTGAGCACTTTTCATGTGCCTGTCAGCCATTTGTATGTCTTCTTTGGAAAAGTGTCTATTCAGTTCCTCTGCTGACTTTTTAATTGGATTATTTGTTTTTCACAATTGAACTGTATGAGTTCTTTATATATTTTGGATATTAACCCCTTGTCAGATATATAATTTGCAAATATTTTCTCCCATTCTATAGGTTGCCTTTTCACTTTTGCTGATGGTTTCCTTTGCTGTACACAAGCTTTATAATTCTATGCAGTCCCATTTGTTTATTTTTGCTTTCTTGACTTTTGGTCAAATCCAAAAAATTGTCACCAAGAACAATGTCAAGGAGATTACCCTCTATGTTTACTTTTAGGAGTTTATGGTTTTAGGTCTTACGTCCATGTCTTCAATCCATTTTGAGTTCATTTTTCTGTATGGTGTAAGATACGGATCCAGTTTCATTCTCTTGCATGTGGCTGTCCAATTTTCCCAGCACCATTTACTGAAGAGGCTATGCTTTCCCCATTCTATATTCTTGGCTCCTTTGTCATAAATTAATTGACTGTGTATGCATGGGTTTATTTCTGGGCTATCCATACTGTTCCATTGATTCATATGTCTATTTATGCCAATACTATAATATTTTGATAACTATAGCTTTGTAATATAGTTTGAAGTCAAGGAGTGTGATGCCTCCAGCTTTGTTCTTCTTTCTGAAAATCGCTTGGGCTATTCAGGGACTTTTGTGGTTTCATGCAAATTTAGAATTGTTTTTTCTATTTATATTAGGATTTTTTACATGTAATAATGTAAAAAAATATTTCTCCTTATATTTAAATTTTTTCATAAATGTAAATTCAAAATATATATAATGATCTATCTTACCTAAATAGTCTTTATTGATGGAAATGTAGATGTTTTTAAAGCTTTACTATAATAACTATTCTCAGTAATATCTTTGGGCATAATTTCACTTTATTTTTGTTTATTTTGTTAGAAGAGAATCCAAGAAATAAAATTAATGAGTAAAGGAACGTAAAAAACTTTAAGACAGAGCTGTCTTACAGAATGTTCCTCCAAATAACTTACTGACTTAAGAAATAACTGTTCCCATTCTGGAAAATTTACATTGGTCATGCTTTCAAATGATTTTCACAAAATTGTGTCTTGATTTTCTGTCTGTTCCTCTGAGATAACAGATAAGCATCTTTCTCCAACAAATTCCTTGAAAGTCCTTCCACCCTACTAGAAACTATTAGAGAGAGGCTTGAGAAGAGGCCAATACTTGTGGCAAAGCTGTGGTTCTTAGTATTAGCAGTGTCAGCAATGACTCTTAAAAAACTTTAAACAACTGGATTCCAGAATATTAAAAACAAAATCCCACTTTTCCTAAAACTTTCATAGATTTTCAGGCAGTGTCATATTATATTTATCATTTAAGCACATTAACATTCCCTTAGCATAGTCAGGAGTAAATTTTATAGCTCTGAATTTAAAGAAAACACACAGAAGAAGTAACTGTTTGAGCAGTGGAAAATTGTCACAATACCGTTGAATATAAATTGTACTGCTATATGTAGTAACTGTTCTAGCACAAAAGCAATAAAAATTGCTGTATTCATATTGAGTATTAAAAGTTCCTGTGAAAAAAACAAGTAAGTCTGGCAGTCAAGATACAAAGAATGTTCTTTGTATTTTCAAGCGACTACCTGAAATGTAGGAAGTAAGAAGGGCTATGGATTACCCTGGTTGGAGCCAGGAGTCATTGGGTTATAGATGGCAGTTGTGGGGACTGGAATTGGCCACCCCAAGATATGTCTCTTTGGCATGAGGATTATTTGAGGCTGATTGCTTTTGATAAACCGGGACAGAGAAGGAGGCTCTGAGGAGTGGAATTTGCTTGCCTTTTGATAGGAGAAATTTACATTTGTAAGGTAAATCTCTATCTGTAAAAAGTGCCTCCCTCTCTGTACCAGGAAGAAAAAAGGAGATGACTTTGTCTCTAGAAACTCTCAATCAATGCCAAAGTCAAGGACTTAAATCTGCATTTTATTGTGCTTGTCTGGTAACCTCCTGTAACTGACTTCACTCCCCCTCCCAAAGTTGGCATTTCTTTAAGGATTAAGCATCTTTCCTTAGGCTAGGAACTGATTGCTCCTCTCACCTGTGACCACCCAGCACAAGACAATAGACTTGCCTCCTGCTATGCCCTCCAAGATAGCAGACCACTATCTGCTGTGTCCATCAAGTACTGTGCCCACAGGGCAATCTAGTGAGTATTGTGGGAGGGACATTTCAATCATATGTGAAACACCCTGTTTGGGGGTATATAACCACTCTGTGCACCCCTACTTCTTCGGTGCCCTTTCTTCCTTCGGGAAGAAAGGCCCCGGGCCATGGTCCTCATAAAGCTTTGTTTAATTTTCTCTTCCTATTCTGTCTCACGTGAATTTAATTCATTCTCCAGCCAGACGAACACACATTAAGTAGAAGAAAAGTCTTCCTTCCCTACACAGTCAAAACCCAAGGTGGGGAAAAGAGAAATAAAGCAAAATATACAGTTAGTAAAACAGAACCCAGAGAACACCAACATTTAAAGGGGACTGGCTGCACAACAGCAGCAACAGAGACTGAAGATAGAGTCAGAAAGAAAACCCAGAAAGTATTATGGATTGGTTGGTTATCTACACAGAACACATTTCTCCTTTGCAGCAGAGTTGTGCCTTCTGTCCTGAGAATCACTTTTCCTCCCTGTGAAGCCCTTGTGTTGCCAATGGAATCTATTCCAAGCACAACCTTCTGGGCTGGGCCTTGATTCTCAGTTGTGTATTCTGTTCCTTGAATTTGCATTAGAATCACCTGGAAAGTTTTTTAAAAACAGCATTACCCAGTGTCCATCCCAGAGATTATGTTTTAATGGGTAAGAACGCAGGACCTCCTATGTTTTTAATCCCTCTTCCCTTGAGAGCTCTTAAAAAATACCAGTTTGGGACTAAGCACCAATTAAGTCATCAGCACTTCTGAATGTGAGAATGGGATGCAGGCATTCATTTTTTTAACAAAACTCTCCAGGTGAATCTAATCTACAGAGAGAGTTGAGAACAACTTCTCTAAAGTGGAATTTTATCCCCATTTTTAGAGATCAGTTTAGAAAAGGATATATAACTCAAATTAGCCAAAAAATTAGAAAGGGAAAGGGTCAGTAGGTAGAGGAAAAGAAAAGTTCTGTCTCAGGAGAAATATCCTCTAGAGCCAGGCTGTCTGATATCGTAGTCATTGGCTGCATGTGGCTATTGAGTACTTGAAATGCGGCTGGTACAACTAAGAAATGGAATCTTCAATTTTATTTAATTTGAATTAATTGTAATTTAAATTTAAAAACTGATACTCAATTTTATTATTGGAAAACTTTTAAATATGTTTGAAAAGAACTTTGGAATGTGAGTCTACTTTCTCAACTGTACATTTTTTTTTCCCTTTTCTCCCCAAAGCCCCCCAGTACATAGCTGTATATTCTTCGTTGTGGGTCCTTCTAGTTCTGGCATGTGGGACGCTGCCTCAGCATGGTTTGATAAGCAGTGCCATGTCCACATCCAGGATTCGAACCAACGAAACACTGGGCCGCCTGTAGCGGAGCACACGAACTTAACCACTCGGCCATGGGGCCAGCCCCTCAACTGTACATTTTATGAAATATACATCAAATTCTTCTGATGAAAATTTGGTGTCCAAATTGAGACCTTCAATACAAATCAGATTGCCAAGACTTAGCGTGAAAGGGGGATTGCAAACTATCTCAGTGATTTTGTTATGTAGATTATATGCTGGAATAAGAATACTTTGAATATATTAGGTTAAATTAAATATACTGTTAACATGAATTTCACCTGGTTCTATTTACTCTTTTAAACATGCTGTCTAGAAATTTTAATTACATATCTGGCTTCCAGTATATTTCCTGGACAGCATTGGCTAGATACAAGTGAAGTTAAGGCATGCAGCTGCCACAGCCCTCTTGCTACCGGCATGAGGATAAAAATCATAGAGTGTGAGAAAGCCAAGCTAGGGACAGAGATATGAAACAAGAGCCCAGGAGTAAACCTGTGGATTTTGTCAGGCTGCCAAAAATTTTCAGTTCTTTCTCCATCCTTCCTGGATTAGTTATCTATTGCCACTTGACAAATTGCCCCTAATTTAATGGTTAACAAAATAGGCAATTCTTATTTACAGTTCCTGTGGGGCAGGAATCTAGACGTGTCTGAGCTAGGTACTTCTGCCTCAAGGCCTCTCACAAGGCTGTATTCAAGTGGTCAGCCAGGGCTGTGGGCTCATTTGGTGGCTTGACTAGGGGAGGATCTCCTTCCAAGATCACTCTTATGGTGTTATCAAGATTTGCTCTTCATGGGCCGCTGGAAAAGAGCCTCAGCTCTTTTCTGGCTGTTGGCCAGAGGCCTCCCTTAGTTCCGTGCTACACGGGCCCCTCCACAGGGAAACTTACAACATGGCAGCTGATTTCCTCAAGCAAGAGAGAAAACCCAAGAGAGAAGCCACAATCTTTTTACAACTTAATTCCTGAAGTGATGTCCATTACTTTTGTCATGTTTGATTCACTTAAAGTGAGGCACTCCATCCACTCCATACTAAAGGAGAATGATTATAGAAGGTCATGAGTGTTAGAAGATTAAAATCATCAGAGATCATCTTAGAGGCTGCCTACCACACTTCTTCACACACCCCATCCCCAGCCTCAGAGATAACCACTACTCTGAAGTCGGTAAGTACTATTTATAGGCAAGTATTTATACTTTTACTTCAAATTAATGATTCATAAATAATATAAATTTTAAAATTATATATACTATATTTATAATTACTATTTTGTATCCATTTACTATTAATATATATTATAATATATATCGACTTTCTTGGCCCTCTCAATATTATATGTATAAGTTATATCTATATTGATGTTGATACTGGATGATCTAGTTCATATAATTTACCTGCTATATAATATTTCACTTATGAATAAGCCACAGTTAATTTATGCAGTCACCTACTAAGGAATATTTAGGATTTGTTTATTTTTTCACATTTACATTTCTATTACAATGCTGCAATAGACACTTTTCTAAATGGTCTCTGTGTATATATGGAAGAGTCTCTCTAGACTCAGGATTACTGGGATATAAAGTATATGCAACTGCAAATTTATTAGATGTTGCCAAATTGCTTTGCAAAAAGTTATGCTAATGTGTGGTTTTGCCAGCAAAGTATATGAGTTTTTGTTTCACCAGCACTTGAATTTCTTGAATTTAACTACATTTTTCCATTTTGATGGCTTTAAAATCACATTTTATTATGGTTTTAATTTTCATCTCCCTGATTGCTCATGATGTGCATATCCAACTCACTTTTATATGTGAATTTTGGCATTCAGAGTCCCTTCTCTGAAGCTTGTTGTCTATATACTTTGTCCCTTTTCTAATCAGTTCTTTGTGTCTTTTCTTATTTAATCAGAGCTTTCTAATGTATTATTGATATAAACCCTTTAAACAATAAATGGGTGACACATATCTCCTTCTAATATATGACTTGTCTTTTCTTTTGTTGAGGAAGAATATCCCTGAACTAACATCCATGCCAATCTTCTTCTACTTCATATGTGGGTCACTGCCACAGCACAGCTGACAAGTGGTATAGGTCTGTGCCCAGGATCCGAACCCACGAACCTGGGCTAATGAAGCAGAGTGCACTGAACTTAACCACTACACCACGGGGCCAGCCGGACTTGTCTTATTTCTAAATTTTTTACATGTCAATTTATACAAAAGAAATTTATTGCAATATTTCTTTTATGGTTTACAGTTTTTTATTTTGCTTCAGGAAATATTCTTACCCTAAATTCATAAAAGTATTCTGTTTTTTCCTTTCCTCTTGTTTACTCAATTATTTACTTTAAGGAAAGTTTTGTTTTTGATTTTGTTGTTTGTGTCCAGTATATCTAGGCGTTTAGTAGTAGATTTGGCTCAGTCTTTTTCCTTGCCTGAACCAGAGACAGTCCATGTTAATATTTAAACTACTCTGTGATATTTTTTTATTGCTTGCAATAAAGGGCACCCTAAATGAAACAAGAAGCAAAAATGTGTAGAATTTAATAAAAAATAAACTATTCAACAATTTAAAGTGCTATAGAGAGCTCAAGAAATATGAAGTTAAAATGTGCTCACTTGGTTTGTCATTGGTGATAACAAATCATGAGAGTAGTTTAGATAGAAACCAGACGTCAATGAGTTGAAAACTGTACCAGTCGTTACTGCTGTTCTCTGACTGTTTCTACCTCTCAGGCTCCCAGGATCACGGTGAGATTGTACTTCTGGGCCCCATTGTGGTCTCTGTCTGACTAGTTTTGGCCAATGAGTTGTGGGGCGTCACATGTATCCCTTCAGGGTGGAATATTTCATTGTAGATTTCAGGCATCTTCCCTTCATCACAGCAACCACCATGTTTCATGGTGTGCTCCTTTGTCTGGATGAGCCCAGCAGCAAGGAGATTTGCCCAAGAGAAAGCGAATCTTTCTCATTATAAACCATGGGGATTTTGGAATTTATCACCACAGAGCATATCCTAACCTATCCTGATAGTATATAAATAGACACAAGAGGGGTGTAAACTCATGCTCATAGCATAAGGATGGGCTAGATTATGCTGTTGTAACAAATAATGGGCTGGCTCAGCAGCTTTAAACAATAAAGTTTCATTTTTTTCTCATGCTATGTGTCCATCATGAGTTAACTGTGGGCTCTGCTCCACATTTTCCTCTCTCTAGGCCCCAGGCCAACAGAGCAGTCACTATCTGGAATACTGCCAGTTGCCAGGGTAGAGAAAAAAAGTAGGTGGCAAGCCACACACAAGGCTCTTTAAGGCTGAGTATGACACGTCAATTCCACATATTTTTTTTTTTTTTTTAGTTTGGGTTCACCAGAAGCAGCCCCTGAGCTAATGGTTCCTGTGAAAGTAATATAAGTAATGTTCACACCTAAAATCAGTAAGGACAGTGAGGAAGTGGGACTGAAAGGAAAGGAAGCCAAGAAATGTTGCAATATCAAGCAAAGTGCCCTGAAATTTTGGCTCCATCATCGGAGTAGTTCTGGAGACTGGGCAAGTCAAGTCTGAAATTTGTCCTGACCAGGGGGACACAGAACCTGCATTATTGTTCCCTGCTGCTTGTCAGTTACTATTTTAGGGTTTCCACTGTGATGATATAAAATTCCAGGCTTTTTAGGCTCCAGCAGCCCAAAGAGAGTCACAGATTTGGATTTTGGCAGTGAAAACACATGAGTCTTTGTGCACTAAAAAGGCAAAGGGATCCTAGGGGATAGGAAGACACTGACAGCTCTGACATGCATTTCAATGCAAGGCACAACACACCTAAGTTAAGGCGGCAAAGTGCAATCCTATCACACTAGCAGGAGGAGGAACGGACAAGGGTCAGTGAATGGCACTGATCACATCGACAATGAAATGGGAGATCAAACAGAATGACTTAGAACTAAATCTTTCATAGAGAAACATTACTGAATAACTAGCTGTTTCCAAGGGACAGTAGAAGGAAGAGAAGAAAAGAAGGTGACAGAAGGAGAGTAAAGAAGAAAGATGAAAAAAGCACAGGTTGAAGATTGAAAGAGGTTCTTTTGTTTGTTTTTTTTTTAACATTAAAAGTCTTTGAGAATATGTAAATGCTGGTGTGTATATATAGTCAATATGGAAGATTGGTTTGAAGGTTAGGTAAGAAGAGATAATAAGTGAGACAAGGTTTTCCAGGAAACCCAAGAGAATGAAATCAACTGATAGGTGAAAACTTTATTTTCAGCAAGGTGAAGAGAAACCATTTACTTAAGTGAGGAAAAAAAAAGTAGAGGGATTGAGAACGCAAAAAAACCTACAGACATGAGCCTGGGGAGGTAAGGAAGAGCTCTGGGGTTGGCCTCCCTTTTCCCTCTGAAATAAAATCAAGTCATCTCTTGAGAGGATGGAAGTGGAAGAAGTGGGAACCGAGGAGTAAAGTAGAGATGAGTTTGGAATAAACACGGAGGGGAGATGATGGAGGTGCCCCTAGGTTTGTGATGGACGGCATATAGGAACAATGAAGGCCAAACAGGGCCCAGAATGTGAAATTGAAATGGAATCGCCCGCTTTGGCCCCCTGAGGCACTGAGCAGATCTGGTACTGTTGTGGAGAAGGGTTATTATTAAAGGGTGGAGCAGAGAATTGTAAGAGAGAAAACAGATTCATGCTTTTGGCCAGAGAGTGATTAAAGTGAGTTATTGTCTGGCATCATCTTGCAAAGAAATAAGAGAAGCTAAGAAAGGGCTGGAAGATAGGGACGTATAGAGTGTTAAGGGCTTGATCAGCCTGAATAGAACTAATGGCGTAAGACGCCTGTAAGGCAAGAAATTGTATACACATACAGTATAGAACCTTTGAATTTCAGGGATTCTGCTTTCAGAGCGATAACAAGATTAAATGTATGACATTAAGTTATGATCAAGAAATTACGAGGTTAGGGAAGGGTGTCGGCACTTTATTCACATGGAGAACTTGGTTTGGTTCATGAGATGACCAGGAGATCAGACATAATGTTGTTGGAACTTTGGAGCACATTATTCTGTAGTGCAAAATGCACCAAGTTAATTGTTGAGACAACGCCACTGGAGTGCTAGACGTCTAGAATTCAGTGTCTGAGTCTATAAATTATGATTAATCCTATCTGTCCTACCTACTTCACTAGTTGTTATTAGTAATGATATTCTTTCTCTTGAGAATTAAATGCAATAATGAATGTGATGTCATATCTAATATACAAAAGGCAAATATTACGTTGCGCAACTAGACTGTATACTCAAACTCTCACATAACAGCAAGCATAGTACAGCACATCCGAGCTGTCCAATGTGTGCTAAATTGAAGTGAGCCAATATGTGAAAATGCCAGATATCTTTGCTCTTGTTCAAATGCACTGTGATTAGAGAAAAAGAGGTAACTGGCCTCAGATCATATGGTATTGATCAATTTTCTCCTTAAATAAACAAGAATAATTTGATATAAGTTACTATCTATCTTTGTCTAGGAAATACAATTGAATAGTCTGCAGGAAAACCAAATTGCAACTGCATTTAAGTAATAAGACACAGCAGGGTATGGTATTGTTACATTTAACACCCTGAAACAAGTTAATGTGATTATAATGTGGCTTCTTTAAACAAACCAATTATAGTATGTGCAGGTAATAAATTATTATCAGGATTGGTATATGAAGCTTAATCTTGCATTTTCTGTTTATATATATGAAAATTTAAAATGCATTACCATAAAGTATAAACATTCTTATTTTACTGTTTTATAGTTCACCCAAGGAGAAATGTTTTACTCTTCGTTGAATTTTTAATTCTTTTGTTCATGTTTACTCTTTCATTCTCTTATATAAAATACTGACCAATTAAGGCTATGTGGGGATTCAAATGATACACGCTATATATGTGGTGCATGTGTGTGTTATGATTGTTTTGTTGAAAGAAGTCACATTATAACCGTTTTAACTCACTAGTCGGGGAGGAGAGGATTCTAATATGACAATAGCCTGGCCTGCTGTGTCTTAATAGTAAAAAGGATATGTCTTCAAGGAGTTTATAATCTGATAAGGGAAAAAACATATTCAGAACAATAACTCAAATGTCAGGAAAAAAATGTTTCAAATTCCCCAGGGAGACAGAGCTGGAGTGTACACATGGTGAATTGGGGGAGGAGAAATAGCATTTCTTTGGAAGACTGAGAGAAAACTTCCTAGAGAAGAGACTATCTCAAATCTACCATGAAGGTAAAGCAAAATTTCCACAGCCATAAATGAGTTGTTGAGAGAGAAAGAGTATACAATTAAGAGAGTGCTGAATAAGTTCATTGTGTAATGGGCATCCTCTTTGAAATTATTCTTTGACTAAAATAAAATGGAGGCATTTTCACATATCTTTCTATCAATACATGCCTATGCAATTTTCAGTCCATTTTTCAGGAAAAATTCACTGAGCACTGCCTGTGTTCCAAATACAATGGAGAGAGATCAGGGTGACTTGACTTAACATGTTAGTGATAAAAAAGGGAAATATTTAGGTTTATAATCTATTTAAAGTTAAAATTGATTGGCTTTGCTAATGGACTAGAAGAGTGTATGAGGAACGTAAATCATAACTATAAGATTTTGACTTTACCAACTGAATGAATGCTGCTGCTCCTCACTAAGAAGGAGGACAGGGACAGTGATCAAGAATTTGTAGGCCTGTTAGTCCAAGATACATGGGACCTATCTACTACAAAAAAATGCTATAATAAATGTTTTTCTATACAGAGATTTTTCCATATGTATGGGGCTGTAGACTTGAGTATGTCTAACTTTTGGCCTCTCATCAACTGGGAACTTAAGTGGGTTTGTTCGTACACCTTCTCTGTCTGACCACTGAGACAATCCATCACTCTTCAGTCTCAATACCATTCCTACATTAGCAATGAGGCAAGTCTGCACACACCATTTCTTGATATATATTGCACCACATAAAAAGACATTGGCCAAACTTCTTGGAAATTCCTTCCCTCAGATCTGAGTAGGGAGCTGAGCCACGTTTTCTCCTTCCTTACACCTCTGTAGGAACTGATAGCCTCCTTCACAGAAGTTTTGTTGACAAAAGATGACTTCCTTTCTCTCCTCAATTGTCAAACCAATTTGGTCAGTCTCACACCTGAGAGGAAACTAGTACTCTCATTTTGAGGAATCAGCCTTGGGGAAGTCAATAATTTTGTTTTCCATGTGCTTCTTTCTATTTTGTAAATGCTGCTGCACTATTCAGGAATCTGCAAGAACAGGAAAATATTGGTTATAGTGTGTACTGGGTTTATTCCTTTGCTTTCAGAAAAAGCTAATACCCTTAAATAGATCTCTATTTAAAATTTTACATCATTAATTATTATTTTCTGACTAATTAATCACTCTAGTCTATATAGTAAGCAAATCATTACTTCCTCCTCCATCAAAGGTCACTAGAATTCACTGCTGCAGGCAAAACTGTGGCTTCGGACTCCAGTTCTATCTTTGCTTTTCATGTCTAGAGTTGATTACCAGCTTGGGCTATGATTTTCTGATGTACTCACCATTACCCCTCCAACACACACACACACACACACACAAACCAAAACCAAAAAACAGACCCTATTACTGGTTTAATTGAAGAATCCCAACTTGGTGAGATTTAATTTTCCAGTAACTGCTATCAAGTGTGCTTTCTGAAATCACCCTTTCCCATGGGTTTGATTTCTCCCTAACAATATATCTTAGTTGCATAAAATTTCAGTCATATTAAGAAGTTTGGACTTATTCCTAATACTAGTAGAAAGTTATTTGTGAGTGTTAAGCTATGGAGTGACATATTTAGTATTTGGAAAAGTTATTCTGAATCAATATACAGAAAGAATAGCTTGGAAATGTGAAAAAAAAATATTAGTTGAGACTTTTTATGTTGTGAGAGGAAAAAAATTTTGTCATCTAAATTAAAAATGTGACAGAGGAAATGCAGGTAGATGGAAGTTTTTAAAATAAAATTAGGAAATAGAATCAACAGGAATCCAAGAATTAGAGATCCACTGATTGTGCAAAGTTAGGGAAAGAGGGACACATGGATTATTCTGGGTTTCTGGCTTTGACAGTGGGGTAGATGATAATGGTATTCTCTGAGGCAGGACATACCTAAGGAAAAGCAAGGAACAAACTATTGTCAGTTTTAATCATGTTGGTCCTGAGCTGACTGTGATGGTTTGTATTCAGTTGGACAGATGAATCTGAAGCTCATTAAGGTGGTGTTGGGTATCTAGATAAGGGAATCATGAGAACTGATGGGAACTGAGTCATGAGAGACTGTGTAAGAACTCTGAATATAATGAAAGCAGAGATAAGAGTTGAGAGAAGGAAGGATATTCTATGAGAAACCTGATAACATGTAGCAAGATAGAAAGAGGGAAACCCTGGATATGGTGACGTGAAAGCACTATTACACTTATTTCAAGAAGATGGGATACAATGTAAAATGTAGCAGGAATTTGATAAAACAAAAGTGTCCATTGTATTTCTCAAAAATAAAGATATTTGTGATATCACAGTACAAGTTTCAGAGGAAAGAGTGAGGACTGAAGCCAGATAACAGTGAATTGTGGCATGAATGGAAGTGAAGAAGCCGGGACACAAAGGAAATCAACATTTTGAAGGAATTTGGAAAGGGCTAGGGTAGACACTGGAGGGGAAGATGAAACAAAAGAAAATGCATAAATGTCAGAGATACGAGCATATTTAAACACTTATGAGGAGACTATAGTAGAGAGAGAAGTTGAAGATATAGAAGCTGCATGGGTAATAGGTAGTACGGTCCCTTAGGAGCAGAAAGTAATAAATTTCAGTGGCCTGGTGGAATGATTATCTTTAGAACTGGGAAATCTAGTTCTATTTCATTTCAGAGGAAAGAAAAAGAATAAGATGAGTGAAATTACGGGTAATTGTTCAGGTTTGCCAGTTGAATTTGGAGGGTGAGCCCATCTGACAATCCTAGCTGTAAACAAATAAACGATGACGTCGTCTCCAGAGTCTGACTAACAATCCTGATAGAATCAGAGTTTTTAGAGAAGTAAAGAAGTGAAACTTCCTTTCTGTAGAAAGGAGAAGCAGCTGACAAGACAACATAAAAAATTTCTGGGTTGCATTGCAGACCCAATCAAAGTTAGATAGCATGGATTTATAAAGGAAACCATCTACACAGTTGATCAGTGTTTTTCTTTCTTTTCTTTACCTTAAAGTGAAGGGTAACCTGGTTATTGGTTTATTAGCAGCTTGACTTGATTTGGTGTTGGAGACTTTCCGGGTGGTGCTTCAAAAAGCCAAAAGATGAGGACATTGGCCAGTGTTAGGAGGTGGAGACAAAGAATCAAAAAATGTCCTTTATTTGATAAATAATAAAAATGCTATGTCATTGCACAAGGTAGTGTTAGTTTTATAAATATAAAATGATATCTAAATTTACTGTAAAATATGATCTAATTTTCTTCTTTGATCTTCATAAGTTATTGAAAATATCACAATGAGTGTACATTTGCCCTAATGTCACATAGAAGACTTATTTTCTGGTCTGAATTAATGATTATTTAAAGATAAGTTTTTATAAATGTGTAATTATTTTTCTTTAGCATGATACCAAAGGCTATATTGTTATATATTTTGTGCTGCAATTTAAATAAAATAACCATGTTACACATATTTGAAAGTTAATGATTCTTCACTTATATATCTACCACTAAGAAAACAAATTACTGTGTCAAAGCATAATTGTCTTATAAAAATAAAGTGAGTATCCTTCAAAAAAATCTCAAAGTCTGTTTTTTTGTGATGTTAAATGAGAGATGGCCCTTCCCTTTGGTATGGAAAAGTTGATCTGGGGCTGAGCTTGGGTGTAGTGATTAGAGAGCGGAATCACTCTGCCTGATGAAGTGAAAAGAATTTGTATTCTTTATGGTTCCCAAGAACAAGATCTATAGAGTCTGGAATGGCTTTACCATTGATGGAGTAGTAGCTGGAATGCCTTTAGGAGGAGGAATATCTAATCTAATAAATTTTAATAAGTTTTTCACTGAAAAAATACAGAAATAAAAAGTATAGAAATAAAAAATATACAGCTGAATGAATTTTCAATAAGAAAACATGTAGCCAGCTTCCATGCTGCTTAGAACAATTACCGTTATCAATGACTCCTTTCTTGGACGCTCTAATCACTGTTTTCCTTCAAAGATAACCATTAAGCTGGCTTCTAGTATCTCAATGGATTTGATTAATTTGGCCTTGAAGTTTTCATACATGGTATTCAGTATAAAACCCCTCTGTGTCTGGTTTCTTCTGTCCATGTGGTTACATGTAGTTTCCTCCATGGTTCTATAGTAGGGTTTCTCAATCTTGTACTATTTACATTTTGGGCCAGATAATTCCTTGTTATGGGAGGGTTGTCCTGTACATGGCAGGATATTTAACAGTACACCTGACACCTACCCACTAGAAGCCAATAGCACTCCCTGAGTTTTGACAACTGAAAATGTCTCTAGACATTGTCAAACAATCTGAAGTAAAACTGCCTCCAAATGAGAACCACTGCCTTATAAAATTCAATTTAATATACCCAAAGTTGTTAATCTACTTTACTGTTGATTGACATTTGAGTTGACGTCCTTATTTTATTTGTTGTTAGGAAAATTTTGGCACATGACTTATGGCAAACATATGCAAATTTGTTGGGTATACACATAGAGGTGGAATTACTGGGTTAAAGGACATGCTTTAGTAGATATGTTAGTTTTCTAGAATGGTTGTGCTAATTTTTTCTCCTAGCAAAAGTGTGTGAGCGTTACAGTTGCTATACAGCACCTAGTACTGTCAGCCTTAAATTTTAGCAGTTCTGGTAGGTATGAAGTGTTTACTCCTGGTTTTCCTTTGCAGTCTCCTTTAAGTAATTAAGTGGAGTGTTTTTTTTCATGTTGAATGGATATTTGCGTATCTTCTTTTATGAAATGCACATTCAAGACTTTTGCAGATTTTTTTAATTAGTTTGACCATCTTTTCCCTGAAAATGTGTGAGAGTTTTATATATGTTAGATACAAATCTAGCAAATACATATCTATATACACACACACATATAGTTGGATATATTTATGGCAAACATTTTCACCTAGTATGTGATGTGCCTTTTCATTTCCTAAATAGTGGCTTTTGATGACCAGATATGTTTAATCTTAATACAATCCAAGTTATGATATTTTTTCCTTTATAATTAGTATTTTTGTGTCCTATTTAATAATTTTGTCTATTCTAAATATTGTCATATCTTTTCTTCTAGGAGTTTTTTTAACTTTCATATTTAGAAGTACAATGCATATGAAATTGATATTTTATATAGGGTGAAAAGGAGTAAAGTTAATTTTGTTCTATATTGATATCCAGTTGATACAGCATCATTTATTAAAACACGATTCTGTTCCATTGTAATTCATATGTATTCAATTCACTATTTTATGACATTATGACATCTATGTTATAAATCAGGTGACCATATATGTATGTGTCTAACTCTATTATAACTCTATTATCATAATGGATTATGATCCATTGGTCCATTTGTCTAATTTTAAGTCAATATACCAGTGTCATAATTGCCTGAGGTTTATAGAAAGGCTTGATATCTAGCCATGTCCTTCAGCTGTGTTCTTCTTAATTAAGATCATCTTGATAATTCTTGACTCTTTGTATTTCCACAAGAATTTTAGATTCAGCTTTTAAATTTCTGTTCAAAAATACTGCTAAGAATTTGATAGACAATGTATTGCCCATCTCTTAGCTGGAAAGTAGACTCTAGTCACACTTCCAAGGAAGGAGCCATTCATCTGCCCACAATTTCTATTAAGAAAAAATGGCAAAAATCTCATGCAGTTGCAAAAACTGCAACATTACTTCTTTTAAATAAATTGCTTTATTAAGGTATAATGATATACAAAAAACTGGAGATATTTAATTTCTACAACTTGATAAGTTTGGACATATGGATATATATGTGAAACCATGACAATCAAGGTGATAAACATATCCATCACCTCCAAAATTTTCCTTGTCTTCTCCTTTTTTTGTGGTAAGAACACTTAATATGAGATCTACTGTCAACAATTTTGTTTTTGTGCACAATATATTATTAACCATAAGTACTATGTTGTAAATAGATCTCTAGAACTTATTCATCTTGCATAATTGAGACTCCATGGCCATTAATTAGCAACTCTCCATTTCCCCTTCCCCCCAGCCCCTGGCAACCACAATTGTATTCTCTGATTCTAAGAGTTTGACTGTTTCAGATAACTCATATAAGTGGTATCATGCAGTACTTGTTCTTCTGTGACTGACTGACTTCACTTAGCATAATGTCCTCAAGGTTCATCCATGTTGTTATATATGATAGAATTCCCTTCTTTTCTAAGCTGAATAATATTTCATTGTATATATATATATCACATTTTCATTATCCATTCATCCATCAATAAATATTTACTTGCTTCCATATCTTGGCTATTGTGAATAATGCTGCAATGAACAAGGGAGTGCAGATAAATTTTCAAGATCTTGATTTCAATTCTTTTTGATATATCTTCAGAAGTGGGATTGCTATATCATATGGTAGTTCTATTTTTAATTTTTTGAGGAATCACTATACTGTTTCCCATAGCAGCTACAAAATTTTACATTTCCACCAACAGTGTACAAGGGTTCCAATTTCTATGCATCCTCACCAACATTTGTTATCTTTTGTTTTTTTTTGATAATTGCCACCCTAACAGGTATGAAGTATATCTTATTGTGATTTTGATTTGCATTTTCTTGATGACTAGTGATGTGAGCATCTTTTCATATACTTGTTAGTCATTTGTACATCTTGACCAATGCAATAGAATAGAGAGCCCAGAAACTAACCCACATATACATGGTCAACTGATCTTCGACAAGGTTACCAAGAATATACAATGGGGAATGGATAGTGTCTTCAATGAATGGTGTTGGGAAAAATGCATATTCACATGCAAAAGAATTAAATTGGACCCTATGTTACATCACCACAAAAATGTCCACAGAGGACATACAAATGGAGCATTTGATTTCTTGTTGATTCCCAGGGCTACATTCTACTGTAAATCATACCATTTTTCTATGATTTCTTTTTTGGAATAACAAAGAAGCTATATTGATAGGAATCTCAAATAACCCACAGACTCCGCTTTTGTCTCACTAACTACTTGTCCCTCTGGAACTGGCCAATATAGTTTTCTGATTAGTGATTCCATTCCAATGAATCTGTGGGGGCAAGAGCTATTTGGAATGAGATGCCATTATGAAAGATGAACCAGATGGCCTTTTTCTGAAAATCCCAGAGGAAGATAAATCCCTGGTCCATAGTTTTATGATAGCATAATTTTATTACTCACTCTGATGCCTCCATTATTGACGTCTCAGACCTTGTATCTGTTCCCAATAACCTCTTGGCAAAAGATAGTTCATATATAGAACATATAAAGGAGGCTGGACAATAAAATTCTCCATCAATCCATCCATATCCTTACTAAAACTCACCCAATACATATTAATAAAAGAGACTATAAATGCTTGCGGCCAATCATATCACATAGCTCCAAACAAGACACAAAATCCTCTTTATCAGCCCTTGTTGTGCCCCTTCTGCCCATCAAAAAGGCAAAATGGATGTGGTTACCACCTTCTACAAGATTTATGGACCATGGGCATGTTCATACTTCCTTAACTCTCTGTAGTCCCCAACCATAATATCATTGTATTCTCCATCCCTGAGACAGCTAACATTGCAGTGGTAGATCTATATTCAGCAATTTTTATAAGTATATCTTTCCAACTTGACTCATACTATCTTTTTGCATTTACTTAGGAAAATACAAAATATATGTGACAGTTACATTCCAGTCATGCAGAAGCATCCTCTTACTCTGTGCAAATATTCAGGCAGGACTCCACTCATATATAATCTTCTGCTCTGTTCTCCAGATTGAAAATCTTGAAGAATTGATTCTCTCTAGCTGCTGCTAAATCTTTTAAAAACAAACTCCAATTTTGTCAAATGAAAGTGTACTTTCTAGGTCGTGACAACATACAAAATGGTAACTATAGTTTCCTCAAAAATTGCAATCTATTTATCATTTTCCTTGACCGATTAACAGAGAAAAACTTGGAGGCATTCATGGTCCCATAGGATGCTGTGTATTGGATTTCTAACTTTCCTGAGCTGAATGCCCCTTTATATAATCTGATGAAAGCTGACAAATTCGAGCCTTTGGCTTGGACAGAATCACTAGAGATTATCTTCAGTAACATTAAGCATTTCCTTTGAAACTCCTTACCTTGAACTGCCCAATGACTGTAAGACTATTTCCATTGGTATCTGAAAATTTGGGACAAGCATTGGGGATTCTAACTTTTCAGAACAACAGATATCAGAAACCCATTGTTTATTAAAAATTCTCCCTTAACCTCACAACAAAAGCTTACTCTTCTTGTTTATGCACACTGGCAGCAATTCTACAGACAACAGATTCTGTGGAGGACACTACTCAGTTCTTGGGGCAACTCCAGCACCAAGTACTCCATTCTGAAAAAGCAAACAAATAAACAACAAAAAAAAACCTCCACACATTTGGGAATTGTTTTTTCCATGCACATGGTCTCAGGTCACACTAAGATGGTTCTACTGACTCCCTTGAAACATTGAAATGACTTCTATTAAAAATTTTAACCCATCATGTAAAAGAAACTAAAACCCACCTTAAATAAGGCTTAGTTAGAAAACTTCAATAAGACCACAGAGTATGTCCCTAATGCATGTCCCCTCTGTGAGCTCCACAATGCTGAGAAAGCTGTAAAGGTAAGTCATGAACATGAACCAACATCTTTAGGCTCCTTCAAACATATACAGATGGACTTAACTTAATTAAGCCTCATATGGCTATAAATATGTTCTTATCATTGCCTGTGTATTTTCTGTTTTGCTAGAGCCTTTTCTTGCCATAAAGCAGCTGCTCTGATAGTAGCAAAGCAACTTTTAGGCTTTGCATTTCCCTCTTGAGAAAACTCACCTATTTGTCCAATAAGAGGGGTGCCCATTTCATTGGAGCAGTAATTAAGATACTTGGTAAGGCTCTGCCTGTTGCTTAAAATCTTCACTTTCGTAGTCCTTGGAGAAAGTGGAATAAATGAATGGTATACTAAAATTAAAATTATCTGAAGAACATTAGTGGCTGTGGCAAAGGTTTTCCCTTAGCTCTCAGGGCCATTGACGCCACTCCAACAGGAACTCATAGGCTATCGTCACATGAGATTCTTACTGGATTCCCCATGCATCTGGTGATCTCACCTCCTGCTTTCACATTTCTCTTTTATAGTAGGCTGATCTGGACAAATTTTGTAAAGGTTTAATGAAAGCTTACTATCAACTTGTCTTTTCCCAACAATAAACCATAGGAACCACTGTATGATCTTCAGTCCATAAACCCAGTTTGCTAGAAATGATTCCAATTTAAGATTACTCTTGAACCTTATTGGAAGGAACCTTAATATATATTCCCAGCGAAAAAGACATCATACGTCCTCTTCCTGAACTTTTATGCATCACAAAAAATGTTTCTCGGGAAATTTGGGTCGAAAGCAGACTACTAGACAAAGCGTTTACCCAGATCCTTCAGATCAAGACACCTAAATGCAAGGAGCTAAAGCTGACCTTTGCCTCTTTCTCTTCCAAATTTTAATAAATTTGCTTTCTGTGTGTGCATGTGTGTTGGCTTAGAGTTCTTGACTGCTAATATGAGATTTTAAAAGTTTCTTGCCCAGTCTTGTTACTTTGAGTACCAGAGATTAAATCTTGACATTTAGATTACACTTTGTACCAATGAACTTACTTTCTAGCTAAAGAGTTTAATTGATCAGGTTGCTGAATTTGTACCATTTTCCCTGGGAAACTGTACTTTGTACCAGAAAATAATGTCACTTTCCTTTCACTGTATACTGATAAAGAGACTTTAGGATGATTAATATCAAGAAAAATTAAAAGAGAAACACTATAGAATGTGATCCCCCATAAATATGTCACGTTTAATTTTATCTAATGATTTAAGGTACCTGAGAAGTACCCTTTCCAAAGAGATCAAAAAAGCACTTCCTTCTCCTAACCTCTATTGCCAAACTGAAGCATTCACTGCCTTCCATAATCCTATAAACTACCTTCCTATTTGACCTACTGTTAGTCTTATTGCCACCTCTGCCCAATGTTAAGACCCTTTGAAGTTCAGGAGGAAAAGAATCTTGATCCATACCTACAGCGTCAGTCCTGCCAAAGTTCCTGTATTGCATAAAGAATTATATGTTCCTGTGACAAAGTGTTAGGGTTTTCACTTTCACAACCTCCTCAAATCATGAAATGACTAAAGAAAAAAAAGATTTAGCATTCATCTGGGGACTTTCATTCTTGAAAATCATTCAGGAATATAAACAAAACCATCCCCGCTTAGTACTTTTTTGATACTTAAATAAGGACTCTGGGTCATATTGTTTGAGTATTCCTGGATCTCTGGGACACAAGGTTATTAGAGAATTCCTACTAACTGGACAAGTATTGGTACCTCTTTCCATTCCCACCAGTTTCCTGTTTTCTAATAACGTGACCAAATTACTTTTAACTCTGTAAAAACTTTAGTCTTCTTTTTATTTCAGGTACTGAATTTTGACAATTATGGCCCCCATGTAGTAAGATATGGTTATAAATTTCCAGGAGAATATTCACTGAAATTAAAAGAAAAACTTCTAATTTTTCTTAGGCTGAAGAAAGACATAACAAACTATATCTATCAATGAATCCTGGATTGCTGTTTTCTCTTCTAATTTGACAGCCATGTAAAAAGCTCAAAAACAGAATTCATTATGCCATGATTAAAACAACCATTAATAACCTAAGCAACTTAAGTAAGACTGTAAGAATGGGTATAAATTCAACAAGCTGTAGGGCAAGTAGACAGACTTCAAACACACTGAGAACACATAGCAGCACATGTGCTGACGTAGGGAAAGAAGGATGGACCTACCTACAAAGAGATATATTGGATAATGTTTTTAACATAAACAAGGTTAGGGAAGCTAATGAACAAATGAGAGGGAAAAACAAGTGTTAAGCAAACTTAATGATGTCAAGTGTGTTTCTCTATAGACTCAGAGTAGGAATGGGATCTATTCTCTTGGCTTAGTTAAAGGTCTTGACAAAGAGACCATTGTCCAAGGCATTCTGATGATTCTAATGTTAATATTTGTTTTCCTCAGAATTGTTTGCCATATTCTCTCCAGAGTCTTAAATGTTACTTCACAGAAAGTCATTGGTCAGATAATTTAAATCCAACTACAAGGACAAAAGTCACAAGAAGCCCTAATGGTAACCATCAGTGATGAATCTGGGACCACAATCAATATGAGCAGTGTCAATATAGAATCTGAACAAATCTACATGTGGTCAAATTATGAGATTCAGTCTCCCTCTTGAACAAGACAAGGAACTATGAGGAACACTGAAGGTCTAAAAACTTTCCTCTTGAGCCTTGTGTGACACTAGCTGCTACCTCTATCTGCCTGCATCCTTGTTGGTAGTCCTCTCATGATGTCTGAAGACACATTGCTCAAACAACTGCCATTAAACTACAAGAACAAACTTCCCTTCTTCTGAGAAGTATTTTTGACCAACTGGGGTTCTCCAAATTAGCTGAACTTCAGCCATTCTCTCTTTCTTAAATTCTATAAAACTCTATCCACTTTTCCCAGGAGAGAGATTCAGGTGGAAAATCTATAGTCTTTCTTTCCTATCTCAATAGGTATATAGCATTACTTCCACCACAATTTGTTGGCATTATATTAATTTCCTAGGGCTGTCATAACAAAGTACCACAAACTGGTGTGCTTAAAATGACAAAAATTTGTTGTCTTACAGTTCTGGAGGCTAGGAGTCCAAAATCAAGATGTCAGTAGGGTCAAACTCCCTCTGAAACCTGAATCCTTCCTTGCCTCTTTGTAGCTTGTGGTGGTTTTCTCACATTCTTTGGTGTTCCTTGACTTGTAGATGCATCACTTCAATCCTCTGTCTTCACATGGTGTCTTCCTTGTGTATCTCTGCCTTCAAATGGCCATCTTCTTATAAGGACACCAGTCACATTGGAGTAGGGCAGACTCACCTTACTCCAATATGACTTCATCTTAACTTCACCAATTACATCTGCAATGACCCTATTTCAAATAAGGCCACACTCTGAGGTACTGGGGGTTGAGACTTTAACATATCTTTAATGAGGGGTGGGGGGAAGTGAGCACAATTCAACAGAACAGTTGTGACAGTCACAGCTCTGGTTCCAGGGGAAGGGGCACAGACTTCACTTCTTAATGACGAAATGGCAAACATATTGAAAGAAGAGAAGGTAAGATATTGACTTAGTCATTTAGGAAAATATGATCTGCCACAGTATCTATCTCCAGGGATTTGATTCTTGGCTTCCTCAATTTTGAATAATTTTAATTACATCTTTAAGTAATATCATTTAATAACTCATATACATGCTTATATTTTTTAAACTTTAAATATATGATTATCTTTTTCATTTATTCTTTAATGTAAAACCATGCAATATAAACTTCTGGAAACCTCATACTACCAAAAGTTTTATAGATATTGCTCCATTAGTTTTCTGGTATTTAGTTTTTACTGGTGTTTTTTTAATGCAGATACATATATGATGTAGTTAAGCTGCTTTTGTTTCCTGTTAGAAGTTTAGAGGATATTTTTTAATTTTTAAAATTTCAAAAACTCCAACTTTTATAAGTTTATTTCTATCAGTTGTGTCTAACATTCTGATGTTTGGATAAGATTGCTTTTTCTGACATCAGGAAATTCTTAAAAATTTTTCTTTTTTACACTTTGATTTGCTTTGATATTGATTTCTCTTTGATTAGCAAATAATAATGCTTTGTTATTTGTGTTTCATTAACATTTAATGTACATTCATGTTTGTTGGGGATTCTTATCCTATGTAGAGGGATCTTTAGCTCTAATTAGTCTTTGCCATGGTTAGGGGTCTAATATGACTGAATTATGAGTGGACATTATAAATTTTACCACACATCAGAAACTAGGAAACATTAGGGAAAAAATGATTAGATTCGATTAGCTTTACAAGAGCCACAGCCCAGAAATTTCTTGTGTATATCTACCAATGTCCTGAAAGCAAACCTCTGTCATTGTCTTCAATGGCTGCAAAAAGTGCTGGCTCTTATCTGAGGGTGTCTTGATATCGTTGAGTTGTTTGAGCCTTTAATTCACAGGGACTTAAAAGGGTAGCATTGGGTTTAATTCAGAGGACCTCAGGACATCTTTGACTTATTTGTGAATTTAATGCACAGGGACTTAAAAGAAATGTAAAATTCTGACCATTTTCTTCAACTGCTGAAATCTGTATCTTGATGTGACAAAAAAGCAGCAAAAAAACCCACCCAGCCCAGAAAAGGAAAGCCTCTTTAATTTGAGTAGATGATAAAATACCTTGGAACTTTGAAAATCATTAAGTTAAAATATTTAGGCAACCTTAACCTAAAGGAGATTGCCTAAACCTCACCAAGATTATTACCAGATGTAAACTGATTTATTTAATCATAATTCTTAAAAGTATAAATTATAGAAACACAGAACGATCATTTTGGAAGTGACCTAAAAACCAAGTACATCCCAGTTAAAAAAAGAAAAAGAAAAACTGAGGACAAATCAAGCTCTTAAAAGACTTGGCTAGGTTCATGGAACCAAAATTATAGCAGCCTTGTGCCTATGTCCTGGATTCACTGACTGCAAGTTAAGCTCTGTTAAGCAAATCTATTTTATCACATACAATTACATGAATGGGATATTCCAGAGTTATTTAATATATATGATTCTTTTTTTAATTAAAAGAGCGTGAGGATTCTAATGCCTCACAAAAACCCTGAGGTGTGAATCATTGTGCGTGACATAGCAAGTCATGTCACAATCAATGTCTTAGCTCACTCCCTACAAACATACTGAAAAATTATTTTTCCAAAGCGCAATTTTAAGAAACATGCAAATCTCTGGAACATCAAAGGAAACATATATCATGTGTGTTGGTCTTGAAAATACCTTAAAAACCAAAAAACCTAAGAACAACAGCATCAATTCTCCTAAAATTTAACTGACAAGGGAAGACCTGTAACTGCTAAGTTTTTTCAAGTTTAAGAAACACAGAAGGTACAGAAAATAATTAAATTAATCTACCATCCAGGATTGACAATTGTGAGTCATTGTGGGTCACTTTTACTGAAGATTAAAAAAGAAAACATATTAAGTCACTCTTTTTGTCTTCCTAGACCTCTTGAATTCATATTTTAAATAAAGAGAAAACACAGAAAAAAAACCTGACTACTTCAGTAAGGTTTAATAAAATATGTTTAAACCTTTGTGATAGTGACCATTGAATGGCTCTATGTATAAATGGAAAGCAGTGCAAAAAGGGCCCGCCAGGAACATAGAGGACTAAAATCCGAATTTCAGACTTTGTTTTCACCCAATTTAAAATAACCGCATTCGATCATATCATTAAGCAGCATACCTATTGTTTCCCATCAGATTGGTGCTCAATTATGTCAAAAGTACACTGAGTACTCATTTTAAAATAAGAGACTATTATAAGAGATACAGGGACAACATGAGAAAACGGATATAGGAAAAAACAAAACCAAAAATTTTAAGTATTCATCTTGATACACGGACGAAAGAAGGCTCAGACTTCAGCTGCAGGATTATTGTCTCTACACTGACAAAGATCTTGGCTAAATGTTGTGGATATGGAAATCAAGCTGATAAGAGCCAAGGATTCTTTCTGTTCCGTATCTGTAATAAGTAGTCAATGGGTAAAGTCTAAGCTTATATCCAGTGCAAAGACTGCTATGAGACTGTGGGGATACAGATGTCTAGCCCACTTGGGGGAGGTTTGTTGGGTTTGTGGCTAAGTGAAACTGAATATGAATTAATGGCACACACTCCAGATGGTTTCATTTATCAGACTGGAGAATTAGTATTCATTGAGCAGCTACTCTGTGTCTGTTCTTTGCTCACTATTTTATAAATATTACCTAATTTAATTTTCTCACAATTCCAGAAAGTATTATAAATAATATTCTCACTTTTAGATTGAATAAGTGAGCTTCAGGAAGGTTAATTGTCTAGTCTAAACAAGTGGAAAGTGATAAAACCTCAATGTTCATGTAGAAATTCCTAAAACTGCAATCTTCGTTCTTTTTCATAAGAGGAAACAAACTTCTTAGAATGTGTGGTCTTCAGAATATATGTGTAGTACTTCTCTCCTGGCAAAAGAAAAAAATCATTGACAGAATTTGATCCATATGTAAAATAAACTTGGAAGAAATCATTTATTTGACCTGAGAAACAAGATTTTCTCTTGATTTTCTCCTTCAGAAATGTTATTATGGGTTCTTGGCTTAAAAAAGAAATTGTCCCTAAGACTTAGATCTCAGTTGAGTCCTCTCCAGAAATTTCCAGTCTGTCATAGGCCCTCCCTCAGATAGTGGAACTTGGGAAGGCAAATGACGAGATAAGCTAAAAGAAAAAGTAAACCAGATTAATCGCTTTATAAATTTATATTCTTTTTATAGGACTGACAAGACTGGAGAATTTTCTGAAGCCAAGAGTAAAGTTTTACAAAAGCCTGAATGATAAGGGGGAAAAAAGCTACAAGGCTCAGTTTTTTAGCTTCCTCAGTTTTTCTTTTTTTGATCTGGCACTATCTAGCGCCCCTTTCTACTCCAGCATTTGCTGAAAAGATTCCTGTCCCTTGGTGTAAACATTCTGTTTGGAAAAAGCACTGTAATTACAGTCATCTATATAATCTGTGGAAATATTTTTAATGATATTTAGTAGCTTTTAATAGCATATATTGGCCGTGTTCAACACACAGTCACAACCATGTCGAAAGGTGAGGGGTGAGGATGGGGGGGCCAATCAATTAAATGTTTCAGGGATACCAGGCAGAAATTAATTGTTTGAAAACCAATAGTATTCCATAACCTGTTAATCAATAGCTGTAACATCAAATTTGATTTCCAAAAATCTGGCATAGTATTAATTATTATTCCTTCATTATTTAATGAATTAATTCAGAAATGAAGGCAGCATGGTCTGTGTCCTCAAGTAGAACACAGCCTAGTGAAGGGAGATGAAAAAGTACTAATGAAATGCAATAGCATATTGTCAGGCTTATAATATGATGATAGCTCGCGGTCCACTTTCCCTGGGTGATAAGGATCTCAGGGTAGACTTTCTAAAGTAGAAAACTCCACATATTTTGTATCTCTTTCACAAAACTTATGTTCTCTACTCTCATAATCATTTGTCTGCAGTGCTGTCCCCTCACTCCATTCGGCACTGCACTACATGCTCCTCAAATGCATGCGCCTTCTACATCTCGTGTGCCTTTCTATAGAAAAGTCAAGATTCTTCAATATACGGTTTAATCTCCTAGTTGGATCTTAGTTTACTAGATAACACTGAAAGAAGAAACAACCACAGATAAAATATTTTAACAAAGCAAAAAAAGTTTTGTTAAGATTAATTGGTTTATTAATAACCTATTTAAATTATCATAGTTTATCAATCTTTATTGTACATTTCTTAAGTTGCTCATCTTAAAGACTTCACAGGGAAGTAGATTTGCTCAAAGCTAGGAGTTCATTTAAAATTTTTTATGTGATGATTATTCTTGTTGGTGACTATGCTTTTGTCGTTGGGAGGGACTGCAAAGTTAAGCCTTTAGTTGTGCTGCCATTAAAATTTTTTCAAAATTACACTATGATGGTGATGGGGTTCAGGGCAGGCTGTGCCAGAATATACCACTTTGGATGTGGATTATTTCAAGCTGAAGACAATCAAGGACCAAGAGACTCAAGAAGAGCTTTTTACCTCCCCCTTAATGGTCTAGAAAAATTCAGATAGGGGCCCTGTACCAGGAAAAGAGTTATTACCAGAGATAATTTTTTTTTTTAAAGATCAGCAGCCGAGCTAACATCTGTTGCCAATCTTCTTTCTTCTTCTTCTTTTTCTCCCCAAAGACCCCCAGTACATAGTTGTATATTCTAGTTGTAGGTCCTTCTGTCTCTGCTATGTGGGATGCCACCTCAGCATGGCTTGATGAGTGGTGCCATGTACCTGCCCAGGATCTGAACCAGTGAAACCCTGGGCCACCAAAGGGGAGTATGTGAAAGCCACCACTCAGCCACAGGGCCAGCCCCCAGAGATAAGTTTTTATATCAGAAAGACTTATCTGTCCAGCACGGCAAACATCTGTTTACCAAACATTCATTCTTCCCATCTTCCTGTGAACTGTCTTCCTCCCCTTTGAAGTCCCAGATACCTACCCCTTTCTCGTTATCTCAGGATGGTATACAAGCCTCAATTGCCTGACCGTCTGGGAGTCTCATGTCTTTGGGGTCCCATAGGTATGAAATTGAATTTACCTTTTTTCCCTCCTCTTAGTCTGTCTTATGTCAATTTAATTATTAGACCAGCCAAAAAGCCTAGAAGAGGAGGGAAAAGTTTTCCTCCCCCAGAATGGCCAGTGCTCATAAAAGGTTTTTGTTTTTTCTATCATAAGCAATTAATAAATTCTGATTGAATGCCTAGCTGACTGCTGCCATCTTAGAGTATCATACCTGAAGGCAGAGATTATGTTGTCTTATTTTCTGCAGCACCTCACCTTCTGCATGTAGTCAAGAAAAATTAGTTAAAATGAAGTATATTTCATTTTTTTCATGTTTCACAGTTAGCATTCCCTGTGCTTTGAATCAATATATAAAATAAGTATAAGAAAATGTATAGAATGTATAATAAATGACAAATGGAATGACAATTTTTATTGGTTTGATCTTAACCATTATACAACCCACATCATATGTAAGTCTGTTCAGCTATGCAACCATCTATGCAGTCACATTTTTTTTTTACACAAGTTCAGTGTCCTCAGAAATGTTCCTGCTCAATTCAGTCATTTTGTGCCATTTCTACTTGCAGTATTTATTTTACTATCCCATTATCCTTTGGCCCCTATGCCCTTATTTTACATTTATGGGTTCCTTTCTTCCAGAGTTAAGTTTAAAAATTTCCAGTACTATGAATAGTCTGTTGTACTTAATGGTCCTAAACCATTGCTGCTGTATTTACCAACTTTTCCATTACCCTTTAGGCATTTCCTCCTTGTTTCACAAGCTGAATGGTACTTCTGTTTCCATCACTTCTTTTTTTTCCCTCTAAGTACCCTACCCGGGACAGAAGTTCTCCAGTTTCTTGCTGTTTTGTTTTTCATCCTTGAGATTGAATTGAATTTAACATTAAATGATAAGGTAAAAAAGTTAATACAGAAAATCATGTGAATACAACTATTGTGTAGGAGAAAATATTTTTCTTTAAATATTGGCCACTTGCTTTGCTTGTATTATTAAAATGCCTTCAGCCAATTAGTAACTATTTGTGTGTCAAGTCCTCTGTTACACACTATTGGGGAAATATAATTTTAAAAAAAAATTTCCTCTCAACTGAGAAAAATGTGCCACAAAAGTAGAAGAGAAAGAAAACAGTTTTAGTATTGAGTAAGCATTAAAGTAACTGCTATGCTGGCAGGAGGTTTATTTGGGTTTCAAAAAGATTACATCTATCTCCAAGGGACAGAAAAGAATTCATAGTTATAAGTCTTTTTAATAAAATGCTCTGAAAGAAAGGGGCAGGGAAAGAGGTCTCTTTCCCTTTTTGTTCCGGGGATTTTTTTCCTGATTTGTGTGAACACTTGGGCTATGTATGGTTCTCATTAGGGAATGAATGTTGGTGAACTCATGAAGATCAGCTGAACAAGATTTTCACACTCACACACAGACACAAACACTTACCGACTAGTCTCTATTTGGTGCTCGCAGATTGTGATTTCTGTTTCTGATTTTTTTGAACTTTTTAGATGTGTTCATTCTAAATAAAGACATATTGATGTCCTTTACTTTGTGATATTTTATTTATATAAGTGCCTTTTAATAATGTATAGTTCTTAATTTTTTTTTATAATTTCTGTTCAACAAATAATAATTGGAGCGTGCGTTTGTGCGAAAGTCTGCTCTAGATTGTAGGGGCATGATACACTTCTTGCCGTTGTTATTTAAGGTATCTTACATTCTTCTGAAGTTTGAATATGTGTTTTTTTAAAAGTCATACATACACAAAACGTCTATTTTTAGGTTAAGAACTTAAATGATCTTTTAAAGAGTTTTTGAAAAACTGTAAAATCTTATTAATTCATTTATCATACAGGAATCAATTTGTCCTCTCTGAAAATGGTTTAACATTTGTTCTTTTCAGTTTTGCCTTTTCCTTTACTGAAATTATACTTTTAAGTGACAATTAACAATCAATGCCTTTGCTACTTCTAGATAAATTTAGAACATCTGATGTAAAATCATCACTACAAAGGACATTGTGATTCTGACAATGCATGTCTCTCAAGTCCTGCAGGATATAGACAATCCACATTGCATGGGCATATTTATTAAAACACTCTTTTACTGTAGCTTGGGGGTATTTTTCTTGATAAATAGATTGACTTTTATCATTTATGTTCTGCATTTGATAATATTATATTCAAATACCTTAATTCGTTTAATTCTGCTGTACAGTCTCCCTCTTGTTTTTCTCATCTCCTCTCTTTTCTTCTCTTCTCTCTTTTTCTCACTCTTTTGTTCTACCATTTAAACATTTAAAGATAGTCTTAAATGCAGGAGTAGGAAACACACGCTTCCCATGGGCTATTGTACAGTAGTCTTAAGAGGATTCAAAATCTTATCTGTTTTGTGTTCTATTCCCATAGTTTGGGCTTTCATCATTACTTAATTCTGAGATTTAATTGGATTTCATATTCTTTGTATGATCATCACTTTTTGTGTGGATTACTTAATATTAATTGTATTTTTTTATTTAATTATGAAGAAAATTATTACCTAAAGTTATCTCATTGAAAGGAGTCCAGTTGGGTGGTATGGCTATCACTGCGATAACAGTGGAATTGGTAGCAATAATCATTCCTCCGATTAAGAATTAGAGAGTAGCATTCAAAACGTTTAAAAACACATTAGAAACTCTGATATTTAGAGACAGTAAATCCTAGAGTTCTCAAGTAATTTATAAGAGGATTCAGTTAATTATGAAAACATTATGCCAAAACATAATTTAAAAATAGCAAGTCTCAAATCAGCTTAGATTTCTCCAACTACTGATAATTTTTCAAATCTTTGGCTAGAATAAGTTGTTTTATTCTTCTGAAAGTAGTAGCATACTCCAAACAAAACAAATCAAAACACCGCTATGTCTAAATTCAGCCTCTCTGAAGCAGTATTTCCAAGGAGATTATAGATTTTTTTTTTTTTAAAGAGCACCAGTCAATTCCCCAAGGGCATTAGCCTTTATTAACATGGGCTTTTATGCAGTGTTTTTCTCTCCTACATTCAGAGGCAACTGAATAATAAGATTAAAAATACACGTAGGAAAATTCCCATATTATCCAAGACCCTTAACCTGAAACCTCGTAGTAAAAACTCATACATTTTATCAGTCATCAAAATGTCTCCTCAGGGATTTATTATCACAGCAGTTTTTTTAAAAAAACACGTTTCCTTTGTCACCTGATGTTGACGTTCCTATTTTAGTTCAGTCCAAAATTACGTGACTAAGCACAAAATTCCACAGTGGTTAAGAACTGTAGTTGATCCTACAAGATAAAAAGAAAGAATTCTGTATGACAAAACCAGAATTCTGTATTTCAATATCAGAGAAGATTCTGGAATTTCTATGCATGCATCATTAGAGGTAGTGGTTTTCAAATTTAACTTGCATCAGAATCATCTGGAGGTCTTATTGAAACACAGAATCTTGGGCCCCTCTCCCAGAAGTTCTAAGTCAGTATGTCTGGGAGCAGCCGGGCAAGAATTTGCATTTCTGACAAGTTTCCAGGTGATGCTATGCTACTGGTCTAGAAGTAACTCTTTGAAAATTACCCTCTTAGAAAACAAGGCAACTTCTGCTGAAGTGTCATATGCATAGTAACCTCACTGTTATTTATTAGATGAAGTTTTTATAAAGACTATATCATTCACATTTTACACTGAGAAAATGTCAAATGCCCATGTTAAGATTTTTTTTTTAATTTGAAGTGACTTTGGAGAAAATACAGAAATAATGTGGGAAATGAAGCCTAGGTTGGAAATAACTATGAATCTACACTATACTTTTGGGGTGCTAAATGGTATTAAAGTTTGTAGAAAAAAATTAATGTTTGATGGAGTCGATAGGAATAGTATTAAAGGAAGGAAAGACTATAAAGGGTTTAGTAAACAAAACAGTTCCCAATATTATAGAGCTCATAACTCCTGAAAGACCATGTCAACACATTTCTTATCTTTTTCTCTACTCGGATTTATTTTTACTTTTTTTTCCTGGAAAGAAGAGACTGGACTCTCCATTTGATGGGATCTAGAAGATATATTAAACAAAACTCAGTGAGAAGTTTTAAAAAGCCTTTTTTGTTGTTCTAAGGAGATTGTTTTTAATAGAAAATCACAATTTCATATTGAATTCGCAATGGACAGGAAGGTTGCACAGCCAGAGTAAACCAAATAAGTCAAAGGAATAACCTGCTTAATGAAACAAGTTTCTTCTCCTTATTATTAAAGTCACATTGCTATAGTTACCCAAAGATATCCTGGGCCCAGAAAGTAGAGTCGTAAATTACCAGTAATTTTCAAGGAACTTAACAACATTAAAAGGGTCTTTTGGTAGTCTCATTTTTCTCCCACTCTTTACTAAAGCTTCTGCATTTTTTTTCACTATCATTCTAATTTTGTCTTTTTTGAATAATCATTTGATAATGATTATATATAATTTCCTCTCCATTTATAAAATCTCTACTCTTGCTTTATTTACTGTGTATGATGTATGCTATGTTTAGCACACGAAGAGATCCCTTATGAATTAATAACTTACAGCAAGTTAAGAGATTGTTTTCTTAAGAAAGAAAGGACAAGTGCTCTATATGTAAGGTACTAGTATCTATTGTTCTACAAAATAAAATGATAGGTAACCTTTTCATTAGTGCTGTTTGCAAAGAAGACATGGTACCAAATATGCAATCATTTAACTGATGGCATGATTAGCAAACTCAATGCTTTAAAAATCTTTTTAAATTCATTCATTATTTATAAATATTTGTCATGTTCTTTTGGATCAGAAGTTAGAAAAATCAAAATACATGGAAATAATATTTTTATTAGACTTCTATTTATCTTGAAAATAAAATGATCTTACTAAAATAAAGGAAATTTAGAGTTGAAGGAACACTTGGATACCACCTCGTTGAACATTTATTTGATGTAGGAATTATTTCTTTCACATTAATTCATTCATTAATTTAAAAATATTTATTGAATCCCTGTGTTTGGGGTAGGACACTGTCCAATGTACTAGGTTCTTACAAATAATTAATAGTTTCTGTTTGAACAAATTTGCAAACATCTAGGGCAAAGAGTCAAGCACATAAGTTTTTATTGTATTAAGTGTAGAAGTTAAGGGGGCACAAAGAAGAAAATGTGTGCTTGACACTGTTCGCTCTCCCTTTGTCTTGCATATACAAACTCTACTCTGTCCAGTTCGTATTGGAGATCCCTTAATCTCAACAGTATCCCCAAGGGATAGTTGGTGTTGATTTAACTTAGTCGTGCTAGTATGATTCCCTTTGACCAGCCATGTATTCCAGTTAATACCAATGAGGCCTCAGCAGAAGTAAACTGAGTGGGATTCCTAGGAAAACTTTTAGTTTCCTGATAAAAAGAGAAATAATCAACTGGCATTGTCCCTTTGGCCTTTTGCCTATCATTCTATTTCCTTTCTGAAATGTTTTGAATACCTTCAGGGGCACAAGCAGAAGAAAAGTCCAAGGGATTTGGAGATATGCTGTCCATGACTGCCCATCCACTGTATCAGTCTTATAAGCTGGCTATCTCTAGCTCCTTGGCATCACATAACAAAATGTCTATCTGCTTCAACTAATATTAATCAAGGTTTCTGTTGCTCACTCTTAACTCATACTGATTCATCATATTTCCTACATTGTCTGCATGAACACTATCAATTACAAGTAACATTATTTGCCAAGGTGATATATTCTGTTCTCAAGATCAAATATTTTAGAGAGTACTTATTTCATTGAAATTAAGTGAAATAAATTTTAAAGAGACACACACGATAGACTAGCAATAGATCTGGGTACACGGAGTTTTAAGTTCAGATACAAATAGTAGTAAACTTGCTTCTATCAAAACCTTTGTGGTATTTGAGAACCTAAGCACTTGAGCCCCAGTGGAATACTGAGAGAGCAGGAAAGAATACTGTTAGACATTCTCTCTGCACACAACTGAAGAGTTTCTCTAGATAATATACAAGAAGTAAAATTTCTAAGTATATAGAGTACGTTTATTTTCCACTCTGTTAAAAATTGTGAGTTGCTTTCTCAAGTTGTTGCTATGATTTACACTGTGCTCAACAGTGCTTAAGTCTTTCCACTTCTCTATAAATTTGTAAATAGTTCATATCATTAGATCTTTAATATTTTTGCCATCTGATGGGTGTAAAATTGAATCTTCCTGTTTTAATTTGCATTGTCCTGATTACTAGTTGGTTAAGTAGCTCTTCATGTGTTTATTAGACATTTGTATTTTATCTTCTTAGAAATACTCATACATATTCTTTGCCTATTTTCTTACTGAGTAATTTTTTTTATGATTGATTTGTAAATATGCTGTCAATGGTATTGACACGAATATTTTCTCTACTAGATCTGTGGAAAATAGCTTATTCCAGTCTTCCCTTTTATTAACTTTGCATATGTGATACTTTCTTGTAAAAATGTTTAATATTTTATATAATCAGATACATTAATCTTTTCCTTATGATTTCTGTTTTGTATTTGCCTAGGTATCATTTTTTATCCTGAGTTTCCTAAGATGGATATGTTATTCCAATACTAACAAGTATCTGTATATTCTTGTTTATCATCTGTATATCAATTGCTTATCCCAGTTGGAATTTATTTTATGCCTATACGAATGTATTTTTTTTTTCCTCCATAAGGCAGTTGCTTCAATGCAGTTTATTGAATAGTCCATCCGCTTCTCACTGATTTTTTTTTTTTTACCAAATTCTCACAGTTCTTTGGAAAACAACTGGCAATATTTACCTTGGTGGCAAATCCTCATACTTAATTATTTATTTTAAGAACATCCCACGACCTTCCATTTCTTTTCTTTATTCAGAATTGTCTTGGGTAATCTTGATCTGAACTTTTACACTTTTATAAGAATTTTAGAATAAATTCATTAAGATCCCTCCCCTAAATAAGCTATTGGGATTTTGACTGTAATTATATTATCATATTTTAATTTGGGGAAATTTAATGTTTTCAATATTAAGCTTTAATATTCGCAAACATGAATATCTTTTCATTTATTCAAATCTTCTTTGATGATTTTTAATGATGTTTTATAATTTTCTCTCTAGAGCTCTTTCACTTTAACAGTTTTTTAACCATGATTTATTACAGTATTTATCCCATTAATTTTTCTATTTGATATAAAGTAAAAATACAATAAAATATTCCGAGATTTTAATGATCTGTTTAGTGGGGGTTTTTTAATGATGTATATAGTATTCTTATGTAGAGTTAATGTATAAACATAAATTTTGGATTCACATCAAATTAAAAAATAGTGATTTCCTCTGGGGATAGAAAGAAAAAGACATGAGATGAAGGAGAACACGGAGGGTTATGGCTTCATCTCTAAGTTGTATTTCTTTAGAAAGAGAGAGCGAATAATCAGAAGTATAAAACATTTTCACTTTTGAATAGTGGGCATATGTGTATTAATTGTATCCTTGTAATCATGTTTATTTAATTTTCCAGAAAATTAAATTAGAAAATTAAATTTAAATTAAAATTAAAAAAGAAATAAATCATGGCAAGACTCTAAAAAAGAAACATAGTAAAATGAAATTTAGCAAAACATCTAGAAATGGAATATGCAATTCTGCACTAGCCATTGTTGATTTATCTGAGAGGGGTATTCCCAGTCACCAAAGAAGGGACATTTCAGGGTCAACAACTTCAATATTCTCTTCAATACTCTACTTAGAATCCTAAACATCTGCTGTACACTGCTGGTTGTCAGCAGATTGACACTTAACCTGACACTGCAAGGCCAGTTAATAGCACCATAATTCACATTCTTCTAAATCTTACATAACTGTATCCTTATACCTGTGCTGCCCTGTGCTTCCTCTCGAGCACCTCCAGTCATCTCCAACAGCCCTGTTCATTACAAACACATCCTCCTTTAACCTGAAACTCTTCACTGAATTCTCCCTTCCTGTCCTTGCCTGAGTCTAAGACTTGACATTTTTTTCCCCTGAAGCTCTTTTAAGGGGAGGAAGATGTTCATTCTTCCGCATTTTGCCCATTTCTGGACAAGGAAATAATTTTGTTAGTATTCTTTCAGTGTTTCATTGTCACTTCCAGACAGTTTTTCCTTAAAAAGTAGCAAGAAGGCAATGTTTATAGACTCTGAGATCAGATTGCCTGGGCCTGAAGTCTGGCTCCACCAATTCGTAGCTGTATGATCTTGCAAAATTAGTAATTCTTTCTTCATCTCAATGCCCTCATCTGAAAATCAGAGATAAAAAGTACTTGGCTTCTAGACTTGTTGTGTGAATTCAATGAGTTAATATACGTAAAGCACATAGAAAGTGTTTTTTTGAAACATAAGCTTATTATACAATATTTTTTTCACACACATGCATTCATTACTATGATGTTTATTAGAAGAGCCCAATCTGTATCTTTTAAGTCCCACTATTGGTTTCATATATGATCTCTGTAATGGCACAAACCCTCAAATATTTCAATTTTTTAAAAAATAAAACACTAATGTTTCCCTTTAGTTTTCTCTCTGGAGAATTCTAATCATTTATTAGATGTATTCTCTTGGGATATGATTTCAGACAATTTATATAAGCTTACCTACTCCATATTTGCATGATGGTTTGATACTGATTCACATATAATTTTCAAAAGGACATACAGACATTAAAATACTGATTGGTTATAAGTAGGTGAACTAAGAAAAAAGCTCATAAAATAATAGTTTAAACTATACAGCGAATAGTTTTTAAATGTATAGAATCAAGAAGAATTAAAGCAAATACATGAAACATAATATAAGGAAAAGTAGGGTATTTTTAATTATCCATAAACAAAAAGAGTCTACATTATAATGCAGAGCTAGATGTGTTGCCCTACAGTGAACACTCCATGGCTCAAGTGAATACTTTACACTCAGTTCAACAGGATAGAATCTCATCCTGTGGGAGCTGTGGCGCACTGAAGAATTTTGGTTGTCTCCCCAGAGCCCACTAAATTAGAATAAAGACAAAAACCAATGAAAATTTAATTATGGCTCTAGAGATTATATCTACAAATTTATTCTTTACTACAAGTTGGAAAAACTTTAATAAAAATTGGGAAAACTCGTGTATATTAAGATAAGTAGCTTGGTCTAATGCTTTCTAGATTGTTTCCTCTTGAATGATATAATGAAGATAAGATACACATTCAAACCATAATAGACTTAAGACACTTGCACAACTTTCCTCAATTCTTTAAGCAAGAATTCCGTGCTTACAATAGTCTTGAATTGGCATTAATTCTATGACAGCTCCCAAAACATAAAAAATCAAGTTGGACCAACTTGATGTGTTACGTTTGTTTTGTGAAAGTCCAAATTTGCAATTTAAGTCTGCTGCTCTGAGCTTCTTTGTCATTGACTGCTTTAATAAAAAGTACTCTATAACACTACAATGGCAGCGTTAGTCTTCAAGTCTTCATAGTTTTTGAATAAAAATTAGTGCCTCTCCAACTGCAGTCTATAGACACCTAGGTGTACTCACTATTGTTCCAGAAGCATCCAAGAGAGTAAGAAAATTTTACTAATAATACTAAGACATTATTGCCTTTTTCACTATGATAGCATTGATAGTTCAAAAGCAATGGCACATAAAGCTCCAGGCACTTAAACAGGAGTCAAAGAAATGGCACCTAACTGTGCTAGTAATCGTTGAATTCTTTCCAGCAACAAACTTGAATTAAAAAGAAAAATCTTCTTTCACTTAAAAATGTCTTTGATCAAGCAGTGAAAATTATTCATTTTATTAAATATCAATCATTTAGTAAAATTTTTTCAATATTCCATATGATGAAATGGAAAGTGTGTATAAAGCTCTTCTATTCAGAACTGAATCACTGTGGTCATATAGAGGAAAAGCACTTGTGCAATTATTTGAGTTGTGAGCAGATCTGCCTGCTTTTTTTGTGAAACATCATTTTATTTGAAAGAACTAAAGAAAGACCAAGTATGTTTGTTCAGTTTTGGATATTCAGCAAATATTTTCTTCAATATGAATTAAACAAGTCTGCCCTTTCAAAGAAAACAATTGAATTTAATGGTTAATGATAAAATTTGAGATTTCAAGTAAAACATTAGAAATTTGGAAAACGTATATCCACCATCATGAGCTGGATAGGTTCCCAATACACAGAGAGTGTTCTGATGAGATCGGTAGTGATAAAAATGAATGTGATTTAATTTTTAGTATTTAAAAAATATGTGTCATTATTGGGAGATCTGCATAATTCCAGGAAACAACATTTTTGAAATGATCAATCCATGTGTAAAAGGGTGCATTCACAATGCAAGATGGACCAATGGATTTTAGTGTAATGGAGTATGAAAAGCTCCATGATGTGGTTATATAGTTTTGATATAGTAACAAAGAAAAATATTCTTAATTAAATGAAAAGGCTATTAAAATGCTCTTCACTTGTCCAAGAACATGTTTTTGAGGCTGAACTTTCTTCATATATTTAAATCAAAATAAAACACTCTGCAACAGATTGAATGCCAAGCAGATATGAGAATCCAGGTGACCTCTATTAGTCCAGATATTAAACAAATTTGGAAAACTGTACAATAATACCAATATTCTCTTTAATGTTTTCTCCTGTTTTGGAAAAATAGCTATTTTTCATTAAAAATTGGCTCTGTTTGTTAACATACGGTTGATTTATTATTCTTATTATTTTTAATGAGTTGGTTCTGAGCTGTCATTTTCAAAGAAATCCTAGAAGAAGAAACTTTGCTGTTAGTCCATATGGCAATATTTCGTTCATTCACTAAATTATTTATTCAAGAAACAATTTTTGATTCGATTTTGGGAATTACAGAGATGAGCAAGTCACCATCCTGTTGTCTAGGATCCTAGATTCCTGTTAAGGGGCAGATATGTTAACAGTTACAAACAGTGGAATGTTAAAGGTGCCATAGGAGAATTAGGGAAAGGGTGCAGAAAGGACCACAGGAAGGCAGACACTGTGTCCATTTGATCACCACTTTATCTTGGCCTATAGCACAGAGCCTTTTACATAGTAGGCATTCAACATATTACTGAACAAATGGTGTTTAGGCAAAGCTTCATGGATAAGGTTACCTGGTAACCTGAGCCTTGAAAGGTGATGCCTTTGGTGATACCTTCTCTTCCACTCGACCTTGTTTCTTCCTTGGCAACATCAATAATTTTTAGGTGATCTCTGACCCACTACTATCTTCACTCTTGTCTCATTCACCATATGTCTTTGCATTTTTATTAACCCCACAATGGTACTTCAATTCTGCCTCAATTTCAATTAAACCTGTTCTGTCCTCCTAACTTTCTGTCCCTGCTTCAAAAAGGCCATGTCTTCTTGTATCCTAACAAAGATGCAGACCAGTTTTCTAAAATTCTCTCCTGCTCCCTGAAGTATATTGTTTTTAGAAATATGTTCTTCCTCTAGATTTCAGGTTGACAGTCCATTTTCTTTCATCTGTGGTATTCTGGAACTTATCCTGCAATGAAGGGAGATATAGCAAGAACTACTAATTGGCAAAGATGTATCGTGGCTTTCTCTTGACACCCTTCACGGTCCATTTTGATGTTGGTGGAATCCTTTTCTCAGACATCCAACTGGAAGATAGTATAATCTGCACAGCTTAGTGCAATTTCCGATGTCTAGGAAACATTTATTGCTTTAGTGTTGCTTTGTAGTCTTGAATTAGAATCTTCTCCTACATGTAGTATATGGTAAGTTGACATTCCAATTGGATGAAATGTGCACACACATACACAAAACAGTAGTCTTCAGAATATACCCTTATCAGAACTCCTCCTGTGTCTATCATCACCAAAAGCATGATATTTGTTGGAACCACACTTCCCTCAGTGCAGTGCATCTACCACCAGACTATGCCTAACCACTCTCTGCCATCAAGCACATAAGTGCACAACTTTCTGCACCATTGTTTTATGGAAATATATTTATTAAACTAGGACTTGCAGTTTCTAAATAAATTTAGAAAGAAAGAACTGTTGGTGAGGTCAGGAAGAGCAGAATAAAATTCTGTCTTGAAATGCAGAACCCAAGTAATTGAATAAGGGATTTCTAATATTTTGGTCAACCCAGACCCTAGACTTTTAAACCAGAGGACAACAATCTAGAGATAAATAGAATGTATAGCTTCTTTCTTTGGCTTTATAGGCCTGTTTCATTTGAGGTGATGGAGCATGCATTGTCCTTGACTTTGACTCTCAAGTCGGCCGTATAAGACAGAATTACTCTAAATTTCTTCCAAATTCAGGCAATGGATTTTCCAATAGTCTTAGCTGCTGGTGAGATTATGAGTTCTTACTGTTTTGTGCATCCTAAATAGGAATTTTAGTAGAAAGTTGACAAAGGTTATTTTAGGTACTGGTAAGCAAATTCCATTTAAAATCAGAAACCCTGACGTATTACATCTTTACTCATTCACTGATTCATCCAACTAATATTTATTAGATGCAAACTGTGTGCCTGGCATTATGGTAGACACTGATAGTAAAAAACCAGCCCCTGTTCCTTTGAACGTTACAGTCTAGAGGGTATTTTAAACTGCAAGGAATTATAATACAATTTGATAAATGCTTCAAGATGAAATACAAGGAGCTCCTTCTCTACAGTCTGGCCCATGAACCAGATATAGTGGGAGAAAACACTAGAATAAAAGGTTGGGGCTTGGTACTGAAGGATCTTTAATATCAAGTTAATAAATTTAGACTTTGACAGAGAGCCACTGAAGAATTTAGTGCAAGAGAACAGGTGACCTGTTTAAAGCAATATCTTAGGAATTTACTCCAGCAGCCATGTAAGGGGTGGAATCAAAAATGAGAAAAGAGTGGAGCAGGAAGGCCATTCAAGGAGGCTAGCCCACTCGTCCAGTACAGAAGTTCTGAGAACTTGAATTAAGCATAGGAGCAGTGGAAACAGAGAAGAACAACACACATTAAAGAATCTGGCAATCGACTGCATGTGGTGATGAGGAGCAGGAACACTGGCGATAACACCAAGGTTCTAAGTACCTGGGAAGATAGGGGAGTCATGCACCCAAACAGGAAAGCCAGAAGTAGAAGCAGTACTGGGAGAAGAGGGAGAGTGTGGCTTCGGACTTGAGAGGAATAGTACCCACCTGTCTACTCTTTGCTTCGTAATTTTATACACTCTGTTAAATCCATTATTAGGTTCTAACATATGAGATGTTGAAAGGGTCTACAAAGAAAAGTCAAAATAGACCACTTGGAGAAGATATCAAGGCAGAAGCAACGCAGTCATGCTAACTCATCACTTGATTTCATAAGCTTGGGGTCAAATGTAGCTAACTGGTGCTTTTCATCATCAAAATGCCCCCTACTTCACACAAAGCAATTAACTTTCTTTGCACTCCCAAAGGGTGGGTATTCATTGTAATTTTCCATCCGGAGCTAGCTGGGGCAAAAATGCAGGGTCATGGGCCCAAATCACAAAGAATGTCAACTATTGGAACAGAAACAGTGTTCCAGATATCTGTTTATTCAGTCTTAAATATTAAAAGCTTGTCACTAATTTGAGGGGAGAGGGTGAGAATAAAATTTACTCTGCTTTAGATTTACCAAAATCTGTTTTTTGTCTCCAGGATTTGGGTTCCCAATGAAATCCCACTCCAATTTGCCAATCACTTAGGTCTGTGGGTATAATAAATGAGAAGTCACAGATTAATTTTCATCATGAGAGTCAGCTCGACTTTCAGGGAGAGAATACGGAAGGAAGGACATGAGTAGTTAAAATGCACAGATAGCACAAACGCCCAGTTTAACCAGAAACTTCAAATCCTGCGGCCTAACATATGATCTATCTTGGAAAATTATTTTTAAATGAAATAAAACATTTAAAATATCCTTACAGGATAAGTATCAATAAATGCAATCCTTATAAACAAAATTTTTTTGGAATCTTTTATTATTTCTAAGAGTAAAAGAGTCTCAAGATGAGAAATTTTGAGAAACACTGATTTAGATCAAAGATCAATTGCTTTCTTAGGACATACATCTAGATTTCCTCTCCTGGAGCAGGAAATTTCACTAGTTCTCTGCAGACATATCATGGAAGACAGGTTTCTTTTCAACTTACTACAGCAGTGCTTCCTAGTGTCTGATTTAGGGCTTAATGGTATGATTTTCCAATACATTTCTGTTTTTTTCACAGCAAGTCTGGCTCACCAAAATATCATATTTTTCATAAAACTTTTTCAGCCACATTTCTGTAATAAAATTACTAGTTAAAAGCTAATTAAATGTTTGCTTTTATTTCTATTAATATCCATTTTTAATTTGGTTTATTTTTCAAATACATAAATATTTTGTAACTGAGTTTTCTACTGTAATGTTAACCTCTTCCAACTCTGTATAATCTGAAAATTTAAATTTGGACTCCTAAAGTTCATTAACAAAATGCATTTAACAGAGTATTGATAACAGCAAACTTTTTTTCACTTTGTTATAGCCTGAGAGATTATCAGTAAATAATCAATGTTATTGGTACATTTTTAATCAATAGTAGAACCAATGACTATACCCTTATTAATTGCATATTCGATCATCTTACCAAAAGAAGAAGAAGAAGAAGATGAAGGTGAAGAAGACAAAAGAGAAGAAAAAGAAGAAGAAATCAAGATATTATTTATGATCTACCAGTCTAAAAGAGATATCAACTGATTTTCTCTGCCTCTATTTAGTGAAACTGTGATGGGTTCCTTGTGATCCTTACATTATTATTCCTAAGTTTTCACAATATTTTGTGAAGCATTAATGTCAAGCTTGTCTGTCTGTTTTCAGAGACTTCTATGCTTACTGCATACTTTTTAAAAACGGAACATTTTCTTGTAGGCTGCCTCCAGAACCTCCCACTTTTACTTCTATTTCTTAAAGATTACCAATAGTAATTTTTGCTTGCCCCTATGAACATTTCAGTGAAATGTATGTAATATTTAAAGGAGTTTATAATGTTCGTATTCTGATTTTGTCCTATTAGGACATTCACAATTCCCAGTGTGACTTTGTATGATGTTATTTTAATTTTCATCTAAGGAGATATGGAAAGCACTAGGGTAAAGAGCTTCCATGATGGCCCCCAATAATCCCTGTTTCTTAGTATCCTAGCCCTGTGCAATCTCTTTCTCTTGTGTGTGAGCTAGACTTATGACTCAATTGTATTGGATAGAATGTAGTACAAGTGCTGGAATGTCACTTCCAGGATCAGGTTATAAAAAGACTATGGTTTCTGTTTTGGCCGTACTCTCTCACACTTTCTCTTGGATTACTCACCTTGAGAAAAATCAGCTGCCATATTGTATGACAACTCTGTAGACAGGCCTATGTGATGAGGGATCAAGTCTTGCCAACAGCTACATGAGTGAGTTTGAAGACAGATCTTCCTCCCTGCAATGGATGTTTCATATGAGACCACAGCCACAGCTGACAACTTGAGAACAACCTCATGATAGACTTCGAGCCAGTGGTTCTTGGCTAAGCCATATCCAAATTCCTGACCCACAGAAACTGTAAGATAATAAACAATTATTTGTTTAAGCTGCAAAGTTTTGAGGTAATTTGTTAGAGATTATCAATATAGCTACCAATGTGGGTTTTCTTAGTGTAGAATTTGAATTTTATGTTGTTTTCACTATAGGTTTTTATAAGTTTTATCAGTAATTGAAAAGCCAGCTAGATTAATAACATAGAAAATCGGGCAGAAAATGCCAAATTCTCTCAGCCAATAACTACAGCATTAATAGTGCTGAAGCCAAGTCTTAAAATCTATCTATAAGGATATTAATTAACAGGGTAATTAAGAGTAATAGCCCTTGAAGCACATACAAATGCTGCAGGGAGGTATTGTATTACAGTTTTACCCAATTACTGATTGTTCAGTGGCTTGGTCTTAATGGATATGTGATGGAACACCAGATTGAATAAATTCAATATTATTTATAAAGATTGCTTTTAGAGAGAAAGTAATATTTTCCCCTTGGAGTTATTATTATTTTACTAAGGACAAAACTGAGTCCTGAAGAAATATATATTCACATTACTGCTTTTGGGTTTGAGTTATTGTGTGTAGCAACAATAACCACACTCATATAATATGTCTGTTTTACTGTTCACTCAGTAACTTTCTGAAGTAGTTATTATTATGGCCACTATTTTAAAAGAGACATCGAGACCAAGAGAGTTTTGATAGCTTTCTTGGCAATATCTCAACTAATATGTAGTGAGCTGAAGAGCAAACAAATTATGTCAGATTTCAAGTCTCATTTAAATAATAAGAATTGGGATCCATTATTTTAGATTTAATGATCTTTTGCCCATTTTTAAATTGGGTTGTTTGTTTTCTTATTGTTGAATTTTAAGAGTTCTTTGTGTATTTTGGACACAAGACTTTTATCAGATATCTATTTTGCAAATATCTTCTTCCCAGTATACGACTTGTCTATTTACCTCCTTAATGGTTTTTGTCACAGAACAGAAATGTCTTATTTTAATAAAGTGCAATTTACTATGTTTACATTTCATGGATCATGATTTTGGTGCTGTTTGTACCTAAAAAAATCATTGCCAAACTCAAGGTCACCTAGATTTTTCCTATGCTATCTTCTAGAAATTTTACAATTTTGCATTTTATATTTAGGTTTATTACCCATTTTTTGGGGGGGGGATTCCTTTTTACTTTTTTTTTTTTTTTTGAGGAAGATTAGCCCTCAGCTAACATCTGCTGCCAATCCTCCTCTTTTTGCTGAGGAAGACTGACCCTGGGCTAACATCTATGCCCATCTTCCTCTACTTTATATGTGGGACGCCTACCATAGCATGGCTTGCCAAGAGGTGCCATGTCCGCACCCGGGATCTGAACTGGCACACCCCAGGCTGCCAAAGCGGAACGTGTGCACTTAACCCCTGGGCCACCGGGCCAGCCCCAGCCCATTTTGAATTAATTTTGTGGAAGGGCATAATGTCAGTGTTTAGATTAAATTTTTGCATCTATTCGTGTCTTCATATTTAAAGCAGATTTCTTGTAAACAACATATAGTTGGGTTTTGTTATTTTATCCACTCTGTCAGTCTTTGTCTTTTAATCTGCATATGTAGACTATTCACATTTAATGTGACAAATGATATAGTTGGTTTGACATCTACCATATTGATTTTAGCTTTCTATTCATTGCACTTGTTCTTTGTCTCTTTTTGTAATCTTCCTCAACTTTTCTGCCATCTCTGGTTTTGGTTGAGCATATTATATAATTTCATTTTTTGTCTTCTCTTAGCATATCAATTACACTTCTTTTAAAAATATTTTAGTGCTTTCCTTGTGGTTTGTAGTATACATCTATGACCAAGTCCACTTTATATAACAGTATATAATTTCATGGGTAATACAGACTCCTGACAACAAAGTATTCTCAATTCCTCCCTCCTGTCCTTTCTTTCATTTATTTCACTTATAATAAGCCATAATCAACATTATATAATCAACATATATAATTCACTGTTGCTATTATTATTTTGGATGAATACTTATCTATTATTCAGTTGATAATAAGAAAAAGAAAAGGTTTTATTTTACCTTCGTTTATTTCATTTCTTACCTTCTTTCTTTCTTTATGTAGATCTGAGTTTCTGACATTTTACTCTTCCCTGAAGCACTTCTTCCAATATTTCTTTCAAGGCAGATGTAGTGGTGACAAATACCCTCAGTTTTGGATTGCCTGAGAAAATCTTTATTTCTTCTTCTCTTTTGAAAGATAATTTCACTGGTTAAAGAATTCTAGGTTGCTGGGTTTTCTCTTTCAACACTTTAAATATTTCATTCCTCTCTACTCTTTCTTGTATGATTTGTGAAGAGAAGTCCAATGGAATTCTTATTCTTCTTCCTCTATAGGTAAGGGCATTTTTTTCCCTCTGACTTCTAAGGTTTTCTCTTTGTCATTGGTTCCCTGTAGTTTAAATACGATATGCCTAAGTGTAGACTTTTTGATATTTATTTTGCTTGGTTATGCTGAGCTTCCTGGGTCTGTTAGTAATTTTGGAAAATTTCAGCCATCGACTTCAAATATTTTTCCTTCTCATTTCTCTCTTCTTCTGGCATTCCCCTTAAGTATAAATTACATTTTTATATTTATTCCTCAGTTTTTAGATATTGTGTTCCATCTTTTCCTTTTTTCCTCTCTTTTTGAGTTTTAGTTTGGAAAGTCTATCAATATCTTCAAGATTACTACTTTCCTTGGTCTTGTCCAGTGGGCTAAAGCACGTTCTTCATTTCTGCTAAAGGTTTTTTGATTTCTAGGATTTCTTATTGATTCTTTTATGGAGTTTTCATCTTTCTGCTTATGCTACCTATCTATTCTTGCATATTATCTACTTTTTCCATGAGACTTTAGCATGTTAATCATAGTTACTATATATCTCATGTCGAATAATTCTGAGATCTTTGCCATATATGAGTCAGATTCTGATACTTGCTCTGTCTTTTCAAATTGTGGGGTGTTTTCTTTTTTTGCCTTTTAGGATGGGTTATAATTTTTTGTTTAAACCATGGCAGGCTGTTTCAGGTAAAAGGAACTGAGGTAAATAGGCCTTTAACATGAGGTTTTATGTTTATCTGGCTAGAAGTCAGATTGTGTTTACTGTTTGCTGTAGCTATTAAGTGTCAAAGACTAAAATTTTCAGTAATGTATTTGTTTTTATATTTCTTGTTGTCTTTGGGTTTCCCTCATGACTTCTTCTCAACTGCTGCTCTCGAAACTGGTGAGAGAGGCATACAGAAAATGGCAGCTTGTTGGGAACAGAATTCCACCACTGGAGCCAATACCACCACTAATCAACATCACTAATTATCAGGGAAATGCTAATAAAAACCACAATGAGATATCACCACCTCTGTTAGGATGGTTATCCTAAAAAAGACAGGAGACAATAAGTGTAGGCAAGGGTGTAGAAAAAAGGGAACCTTTGTACACTATTGGTGAGTATGTAAATTGGTAGAGCTATTATGGAAAACAGTATGGAGTATTCTAAAAAAAAATTAAAAGTAGAACTACCATATGATCCAGCAATCCTACTTCTGGGTATATATGCAAAGGAAATGAAATCTGTACCTCAAAGAGTTATCTGCTCTCCTATGTTTATTGCAGCATTATTCACAATAGCCAAGATTGTAAACCTAACTGTTCACTGATGAATGAATGGGCAAAGAAAATGTAATATATATAAATATACAATGGAAGACTATTCATCCATAAAAAGAAGGAAATCCTCTCATCTGCAACAACACAGATAAACTTGGAAAACATTATGCTAAGTGAAATAAGCCACATACAGAAAGGCAAATACTATCTCACCTCATTTATGTGTAGAATCTAAAAAAGTCAAACACACAGAAACAGATAGTAGAATGGTGGTTGCCAGGGTCTGGGGCATGGGAGAAATGGTAAAATGAGCAGTCATAGGATACAAACTTTCAGTTAAAAGATAAATAAATTCCGTATGTTTAATGTACAGCACCATGAATACAGTTAATAATACTGTATTGTATATTGAAATTTGTTAAAAGAGTAGATCTTAAGTGTTCTTACTACATACACAAAAAATGATACATACGTAAGGTGATAGATGTGATCATTATCTTGATTGTGGTAACATTCCACAATGTATATATATATATATATATATATATATATATCAAATCATCTCATTGTACATTTGAAATATATACTTTTATCTGTCAATTATACTTTACTAAAGCTGGGGGAAAAAAGTTTGCCTCTGACATCATTTTCAGCAGTCTTATGATGTTTCTAGATTTATTGTTCTTTGTATTTATCTTGCTAAAGTTTTCATAGATTCTTGAATCTGTGGAATTACTAAAGCTATTAAAAATTTGTGCTCATTAATTTTGACTTCTATCCCATTCTCTTGTTTGTCTCCGTCTGATTTTCCAATTAGACTTCTGTAAGACCTTTTCACCTTGTTCCATCTATCTTTAATGCTTTTTAATCCACTCTTTTACTTCATTTATCTGTGCTTCAGTTTGTATGTTTTCTATTAACTTGTCTGCCAGTTCTTTAATTTTGTTTTCTGTCATTTTTAATTTGCTATTAAACCAAAGTAACAAGAGTTTCTAGTTTTACATATTTTATCTCTCAAAACTAGAATTTTAGTGATTTAATTTTCTAATAAAATTCTCCATTTTCCATCTTTTTATTATATGTATACCTATTTTCTTAAACATGGCAAATATAGTTAAATTAAAGTATTTTTTGAAATCTAGTTTATATTTGCATACCTATGGGTGTTTCCATTGTATTATTTCTTTTTTTTCTTTAGTCATCTTGTGCTATCCTGTGATGTTCCTATTATTTTCTGGTTGAATAATTAATATGTTATTAAAAATGTAAATGCTCTATTTAATGATATCTTATTTCAAAAGGAGACTGATTCATATAATGCACTTCCTCAGACTCAGATTGGGATTTAATTTTAGCCAAGAAATGGACACCACAAAACTTGAGATTTATATTCCAGAAATAAAAATTTTAATATCTAATGTAAAAAATCCTTGCATGGGCTTAACAACAAATTAAGCACTAAAGAAAAATAATCAGTTAACTTGAAAACAGTCAGTGGAAATTATCCAAACTGAAGCAAAAGAGAAAAAACTAGAAAGTATAATCAACAAAGTCTCAGTGACCTGTGGTATAATATAAACTAATTTGGGCAGTAGTTTCCCAGAGGAGAAGAAGGAGAGGTCAGGGAACAAAAATATTTAAAGATATAAAGTACAAACACTTTTTATGTTTGACCAAAAATTTAATTTCCAGGTCAATAAATATCACACCTAGACACATCATAGTCAATTTCTTCAACCAGAGATAAATTAAAATTTTTTTTAAAAATCAGGAAAAAAATACAAATTACATATAAGGAAACAATCATAAAAATACTTCAGATCTGTCATAAGTTATAATACTGCTTAAAAAAGTGTAATTACAACTTTAGAGCACTAAAATGAAAACAAATGTCTTTTGATGTAGAATTCTATATCCAATGAAAATGTACTTCAAAAATGTTAATTTTAGATAAACGAAAACTTGGTGAATTAGTCACTAACAGTCTTCAAAAATGAGAAATGTTAAAGAATATCTTTCATGTTCAAAGGAAGATCTATAGATGGAAGCAAAATACAGAAAAAGTATAAGAGTGCTAGAAATGGTGAATATTTGAAATAATAGAACAGATTTTCACCTGATTTCTTAATTTATTTTAAAAAATAAATTGAGTAAAGCAACAGTAATAACATTGTATTGTGGGGACAATGGGGCAATGTATGTGTGAAAAATGGGACAAATAGAAATCAATAGATGATGGTAGGTTTAAGGCCAACTAAACTAATTATTACATTAAATGTAAATGGGCTAAAACGTTCAACATTTCCAAGTACTTAAGTAAGAGTAGTGTATACATATGAAGCAAATTCACTGTCTGATATTTCTGTTTCTACTGAAGAGTTATGAGAAAATCATCTACAAACTGTTCACACAATGCACAAATACAAAGAACACTTTTCCTATTTTGTAAACTTCTCATTTTTTCCTTCAATGATTATATGATTTTCACAATATATTGCGTAGTAAACAAATGACAATTTTAGAATAATGCACTAAAAAGTATCTGAGACACACACACAGGTTAGTACACCTCAGGAAAATGATGATTCTGTAACTGGTTTATGAGCATATGGACAAATTTTAAATACCAAATGAATTCTACAATTTGTACCTCTCTTTTAAAAGTACAAATGAAATACATGAATCTTTCAGTGCCATATGATTTTAATACAAAATTTTAAATTTTATTCTTAAATTTAATTTAAAACATAAATGCAGTATGTTTTGTTCATTTGAGAGCTGTATGCCAGAATGTTAAATCTTTGCAAAAAGTTCTGAATCCAGAAGATGCCAGAAAAGAAAAACACAAGCCAAATAAAATAAATGTCTTTTTTATATGGAAGTAGATCTTACATATCTTATCAACTGAGAAAACATCCTATAGAAAATTATTTTAATTTATATAGTTGAACATTCATTCCTACCAAGTACAGTGATTTATATTTGCCTACTTTTATTAATATGTTGGCTATTTATAACTCCTGATCAACAGTAAAGAGGAGAGAGGAACATGTTAAACCACACTATGAGGATAGTGTAGTTTAAAAAAGTGGAGCTACATCTTTAAAGTACTAAAATGGAAATAAATCTCTTGATGTAGAATTCTACATCTAACGAAAATTTACTTCCCAATATAAATCCTAAGTGTAGGAAACTACAATAGAAGAAACCTAGCTTCTTCTATTTTAATTTAATTTAATTTTAAGGAATAAAATAAATTATAAAGAAAACTAAATATTAAAAAATAATTTAATGTAGAAATATGTTAACTTTTTCAAGCTAAAAATTATGAGACAAATGGAAATTTGAACACTGATGAAATAGTTCATATTTTATTAAAATACTCAATATTTACTTATGATAATGTTTTAATGAGAGAAAATTTATCTTTTAAAAATATATGCTAAAATATTTTTGGACTAAGTTATTTAACATCTGGGACTAACTTTGAGCAATATAGAAAGATGAGAAATGGATTTATGAATGAGGTATGTGTGGGGCAGAATCAACCAAATGTTGGTGGTTTGGGGAGGGTGGTATGTTTATGAGGGTTCATTATACTATTTTCACTACTTGTGTATATGTTCAAAAATTTCTCCATAAAAGAGAAAAGAAAAAACCAATATGGCTTAGTAAATGTCCTTGTGACATTTATTTGAGAAGAATGGATGTTATATTCAATGGTCTATGTGTTATTGATTTAAGACTTGTTGGAGAGAAACATTTTGAACGGTAGACAGTCTATAAAAGAGTAACATTTTAAAGCAAAAGAAAGAAAATATAGAATAATGTAAGGGTACCAGAAGAAACTAGAAAGAAAATTATTACCAAGGAGAGAATTACAGGAGAGAAATCCTCAGTTTTTTCACAGTATCAGATATGATTAGAAAACTAACAGATGTAATGAGAAACATACAATTTCACAGAAATAAGAAAATGAATCATCAAGAAAGGGAAAGTCTTTTTTGGTGAGGGAAGTGCAAATATCTTTTTCAAACTTCAAATGTATTATCAAGCATTGTTACTCCTTGGAAATTATTTCTGCTGATACAGAATACTATAAATAATTAAATCTCCCATCCTCATCCTTTCACAATCCCACAGCATCTGTACATATATTCATGAAACACTTTAAACTGTGATCATGGTTTGAATTTTCTATCTTCCCCACTTATCTATAAACTTCTTTCTAGAAGGGATAATGTTTTATCTGCTTTGTGTCTGCAACATATCAAGTGCTACGTATGAAGCACGAACTGAACCAATAATTGTTGAATAGATCAACCCTGGTACCACTAGAAGGATAAATAAACAAGTTTAAAACAAACCAGCAACATTTTATTATTAAATAATTGTCTCAACCTAAAGTTAGCCTGGGAGATTTTGCTTTTTTACTATCCTCTTTCCTACATCACCTTATTTATTCAGCTGTCAGACCAAAGTACATGCCTGAACATATATGTTATTGCAGATTTCAAGAGAAAGTTATGCCAAAGACATTATTTGTAGTGATACTTGCATGTAAACTTTTTTCTAAAAGAAAATGAAAATAGAAACTTCAAGAAAATTTTTGTCTTATATTGCATTAATCACAAAAGTATCATTTTCTTCTGAGAATGAAGAATTTGTAAATTCAAAGAAATCAAACAGCTCTCATTCAAACATAAATCCATATATGAGAGAAGCGCCCATAAAAACTAAGGATCTCTGATTCATTTTATAATGAAAAAGAAATGATAGAGAACATATTAAATGGAACTGACAATCTGAAAAATGTTGATAGTAACTGAAGATAATTTTTGAAGGCAACAAAATAACTTTGTGATGGCTTCTTTCATCTTTGTTTCACTAAATCATTGTTACAGAAAAACTGACAAGTTTCATATTATCAAAGAATTCCTATAAATCAATTTTTACTTCCATTTTATTTAAATGAAGCAAATTACTAAGCCAAGTTTCTGAAAAAGTAATACATTTACATAATTAAAACTTTGAAAAGCATAAAAAAGTGAGGTATATAGAGACATTCTCTCCTGTTCTCCTAATTCCCGTGTGTTAATTCTCTTCCACACAGGCAATAAAATTTAATCTTTTTTTGCATATGATTCCAGACATATATTTTTCCCTCAGGCTCTGTTCCTGGAAAGGAACAGTCTGAGATAGAAGATAGAAGATAGAATTCTTTCATATCAGTTATTAGACTATTTCCAAGTATTTTTTAAAGCTATTATAAATCTTATTTTTTAATGCTATGTTCTGATCTTTTTGGCTGATGTATTAGTTTGCTGCCATAACAAACACCACAGACTGGGTGGCTTGAACAACAGAAATCGATTTTCTCAAAGTTTGGAAGCTGGAAGTCAAAGATCCAGGTGTTGGCAGGTTTGGTTTCTCCTAAGGCTGCTCTCCTTGACTTGCAATGGGCTTTCTTCTGTGGGTGTGCCCCCCTGGTGTCTCTTCCTCTTCTTATAAGGACATCAGTCATACTGGATTAAGTTCCCACCCTTATGACCACATTTAACCTTAGTTACCTCTTTAAAAATGGCCTATCTCTATCTTCAAATACAGACACATTGTGGTTTAGGTCTTCAACTTATGAATTTTGGGGGGCACAATTCAGTCCATAGAACTCCGCCTATTCGTTTCCCAAAATGCATGTTCTTCTCATATGCAAAATACATTTACCCCCATCCCAACATCCTCCAAACTCTTAACCCATTCCAGCATCAACTCTAAGATGAAAGTCTCATCTAAATATCATTTAAATCAACTACAGTTGAAACTCAATGTGTGATTCAGCCTGATGCAAAATTCATCTCCAATTGTGAAGCCGTGAAACTAGACAAGCTATATGCTTCCAAAATACAATGGTAGGACAAACATAGAACAGACATTGCCATTCCAAAAGGGAGAAATAAGAAAGAAGGAAGAGATGATGAGTCCAAAGCAAACCTAAAACCTGGCAAGGCAAATTCCACTAGATTTTTAAGACTTAAGAAAAATCTTCTTTGGGTGGATGTTCTGCCCTCTGGGCCCACCATGGTTGTGGCCCTACCCACTTAGTCTTGGGCAGTGGCCCTGTCCCCATAGCACCAGCTGGTGGCCTTTATCCTGAGCCTGGTGTACTGAAATCAAGGAAGCAGCCTTACTCTCTGAAACCAAGGAGGAGACAGCCTTGTCCCCTGAGCCTGTGTACTCTGGGCCTGTAGGGGAAGTGGCAGTCTAACTGATCTCTGAATTATTTTCAGTATCATTGTTTCCTTTTCTGGAAGGATAATGTATGTTTACAGCCAAACAGCTCTATTGTCCTGTCCTGTGGAATCTCAGAAATCCAACAGCTTTCCTTTATTCTGTCCTGTCTCTGTCCCCCTTAGTCTCAACTGGCAGTATCTCTGCTGCTATAATCCCATCTCTATTCCTGGCTCTATTCCTCCTGAGATGGCTGACTGGATCCATGAATTGCACCCAAGATCTCTCTCTCTCTCTCTTTAGCAGCTTAAAACAACACACGTTTATTATCTCATCATTCCTTTGGGTCAGGAGTTTGGGCACGGCTTACCTGGGTTCTCTGAGTCAGGGCCTCACAAGGTGGCAATCAAAGTGTTAGCCAGGGTGTGGTTCTCATCGGAGGCTCAACTAGGGAAGGATATGCTTCCTTACTCATGCAATTGTTGACAGCGTTTAATTTCTTTCAGCTGAGGGTTCACGGATGCGTCATTCTTCAAAGCCAGCAACAAAGACTAGAGCAAGCCATTTAGCAGGGCTCACTTAACGTATCCAGCCTCAGTTACTGCATAGTTCTGTAGGTGAGAAGTCCAGGTGGGCTCAACTGGATTCTCTGCTGAGGGTCTCACAAGGCTGAAGTGAAGCTGTCAGATTGACTGGGCTCTTACCTGGAGACTCTAGGGAAGAATCTACTCCCAAATTCATTCTAGTTGCAGAATCCAGTTCTTTGTGGTTATGGGAATATCTCTGTGTTCTTGCTGGCTGTTGGCCAGAGGTCACTCAATTCCCAGAGGCCGTTCCCCAAGTCCTTTCATCTCCAAGTTAGCAATGGCATGTCAAATCATTATCTGGCTTGGAATCTATCTAGCCACCCCTTCTGTTCTACCCATGATCTCTTTATCAAGTGATTTCCCAGCCACATCCTTGGTATGTATCTCTCCAGAACATACTTTCTCTTTTTTGCAATATGGATAGCTATAATTTTTCAAATCTTCAAGTTCTGGTTCCTTCAATTTATCTCTCTCCTTTTGCATTTTACTATAAGCAGTAAAGAGAAACCAGGCTGCACCTTCAACATTTTGCTTAGAAAACTCTCAGTTAAATATCTAAGTTAATGACTAAACTTTCACTTTCCACAAAACACTAGAACATGATTCAGCAAAAGTTCTTTGCCACTTTATAATAAGGATCACTTTTCCTCCAGTTTTCAATAAGATGCTCCTCATTTCTACCTGAGATCTCATCAGAATTGCTTTTAAGGTCCATATTCCTATTAATATTCTCTTCAAGGTAATCTATGCTATTTCTAATATGCACCTCAAAACACTTCCAGCCTCTACGTAGTAATCACATTGGGGCCGGCCCCGTGGCTGAGTGGTTAAGTTTGTGCACTCCGCTTCAGCCACCCGGGGTTCCATGGTTCAAATCCTGGGTGCAGACATGGCACCACTCATTAGGCCATGCTGGTGCTGCATCCCACATAGCACAACCAGAGGCACTCACAACTAGAATATACAACTATGTACTGGGGGACTTTGGGGAGAAGAAGAAAAACAAAGTAGAAGATTGGCAACAGTTACTAGCTCAGGTGTCAATCTTTAAAAATCAAAACAAAACAAAACTCTTCCAGCCTCTATTCATTACCCAGTTCCAAAGTCACTTCCACGTTTCTATGAATTCATTATAGCAGCATTCCACTCTCAGTACCAAAGTCTGTATTAAATTGATAGGACTATCATAACAAAGTACCACAGACTAGGTGGCATAAACAACAGAAATTTGTTTTCTCACAGTTCTGAAGGTTGGAAGTCACAGATCCAGTGGTTGGCGGGTTTGGTTTCCCTTGAAGTCTCTTCTTGGCTTGCAGACGGCTGCTTTCTTGTTGTGTCCTCACATGGCCTTTCCTGTGTGTGTGTGTGTGTGTCTAGCATCTCTTTCTTTTCTTAAAAGGACATCAGTCAGATTGGATTAGGTCCCCACCTTTGTGACCACATTTAACCTTTGTTACCTCTTTAAAGGGCCTGTCTCCAAATACAATCATATTGGGTTTTATGGCTTTGACATATGAGTTTCGGGGGGGACATAATTTAGTTCATAAAAGCTGATCTATAGAAACACAAATTCATGTGCATTGACTTTGTATTAAAGAAACTTAACAGGTTAATTTATTTCTAAGGATTTATACATATTTTTTTACACACATAAGCAATTAGTCATCTCAAATAGTGATAAGTATTTTCATTTCCAATTCCTTTAGCTATTATTTATTTTTTTGCCTAACTGCACAGCTGAGGACTCTTAGCATAATGACAAGTAAAAGGACAATAGCAGGTAGCCTTGTCTTGTTTCCTATCTCAAAGGAAGCTTTCAACATTTAACATCAAGATTGTTGTAAATATATTTTATCAGAATAAGAAATTTATCATTTATTCCTTATTTTTTTGCAAACACTTTATCTTGAATGAATATAGAATTTTGTTAAAGGATTTTCCTCAATGAATGGAGACAAGATGATTTTCTTCCTAGAGGTTGTTTATCTGATGAATAACATTGGTTGGAATTTAAATATTGCAACCCATCTCTGTTTCTGTAGTAAACTCAATTACTTATGATAAATAGTTTTTTATATTTATCTGAAATTCATTTGCTAGTACTTTCCTTAGGAGTTTACTATAATACACACAAATGAAAATTTATTTTTCTTTAGCCTACTTGGAATTTGTCAGGCCCTTATTTTTGGCTTGGTATATTTTGTTTTTTACAACTCTCAATTAAATAACTTCAAAAATTGCTTTGGCACATTCTCTTTGTCTTCTCCTTTTAGAATTATCACTGTATTCTCCTTACATTTTGCTCTCTCTTTTTCTATATTTTATACCATTTTGTTTCCTTGTGCTTTGTTCTAGATATTTCCTTTTAACTTGTTTTCCAGCTTACTATCTTTTTTTTAGCTCTATCTAATATTATAAGCCTATCTATTGAGCTCTTAATTTACTATACTTTTTGAGTTCTAGAATTTCAGTTACGTTCTTTTTTATAATTCCAAGTTCTCTGATAGGATTATCAATTTTGCTTTTTAATGTCTGCCACTAGTAACTCCATTATTTGTAGATCTTTTTTTATGATCTGTTGTTTCTGCTTATCTTTTTCTATTTTTCATCTCCTCCTTTATCTAATTATTTGTATTGAGTACTCAATGTTTTACTTTCAAAAATATTTGTATAAATAATTTGAGACCTGCATGAAGTACTGTTTCTCTAAAGACGTATATTTTCTGCTAGGTGCCTGGGTCACCATCAGTTTGGAATTATTCTAATGAATGATTCTGGTTTTGAGGGGATTTAAAATTGGAATGTAATCCTAGTTGACTTGAGTTTATATTTACTCTTAAATTAGTGCACTAAAAGGTTTATGCACAAAGTAAGTGTTGTTCACCTGGCGTCCTGCTTGACGCATCCTAGACTTCATGCCCTGCGCCTGTAGCCATAAAACCTGTTAGGGTGTGCCCTTCAACACCTCAGCCACTGTATCTTGAGTAAACAAGTGCCTTTTGGAGAAAAGGTTCCAAACAGAGTGCGCAAATCCCTGGAACTTCATCCTTCCCCAGAAGAATGGCCCAGATCTTCTTTGCTCTCATGTTACCACTCCAATATTTTCAAGTAAATCTTTATTTGTTTAATTTTTTGTCCATGTGTTCTACTTTTCTTCAGTAATGAGGGTCTAGAGAAGGTGGTTTCACTATTACTGGCTGGGAATAATTATTATTTAATTATTACAATCCAAGCAGGAATATTTAGGTATAATATGATTTGCCTGTCCAATAGTGACACTATGTTATAATAAATATTGTTATATCTTATTTTTTGTTTAAGTCTTATCCACTCTCTCCACTTATTTTTCTGAAATCCTTTTTTGCAGGAAGTTTATATTTCAAATGGTGTAGTAATGTGTTTCAGACTAACTGGAGATTTTCTGATGATTCAGGATTTCGAATTTTAGTTTTTTGAGACTTCACTCTTTGTCAATAATAATAGGCAACAGTGTAGTTTCTCCCTTCCTTACTCTTCCATGCAATGATTTTTTTCTTCCATTCTTATGGAGAAAACTATTTCCTATGATTATATTTGTGTATGTAGTTTCCCATTTAGTTCTGTCTCCTCTGTTTCTAGCCAGTTCCTTCTTGATGCCATTGTTGCAATGAAGATATTTATTTTTTGCACCTTACCTTAAATGTTTTTCTTTATATTCAAAGAGTAATTTTTGCTGGACCTCCTGAGATGGAGGAATGGCATCATCTGTTAGAGATATCTTTTATTTACTTCCATCTGTTTGACTTCCCTGATGAATATGCACTGTTGGGAACATTCTTTCCATCCATTTTGGATTTCAAGTGTTAGATCCTTCTGTTTTCACCTAATATAGAGTTTATGTATTTCTCATAAATGTTGTGGTTGTTGAATGATTTCTTGGAAAATAATGGAGTAAACAATATTTAGAACACTGTAGTCTGATCATTATATGCAATATATACTTTTTAATAAGTGATAACATGTTGAATAGTTAGTTTATAGGAAAAAAATTCAACAAACTAATAAATTATGCAATCAACACATAATTGTTCTGAACTTGAAGAAATGTGAACAGTATATATACTATTACATACTTGAAAATTGATATTTGTAATTACATACTTAGCTAAATCACTAGTCTGAACACTTTCATGAACTGTAAAATTTTTTGGAGGGAACTGACAATTTCTAAGGTCATCTTCTACTCTAAATATCCATTATTTACTTCAAGAAAACTCTGGCTTGTCAAAGTTTAGCTATATGACAATAATTTTTCAATTAAATTAATGAATTCTGATTACATAAATATTTTGTAAGGGATATATTTATCTTAAAAAAGTTAAATTTCAAGATCTCATCAAGATAGCAGTGTAGGCAGACTCTGAACTCATCTCCTCCCATGAACACAACTAGGTTACAACTATTTTTGGAAAAATTACCCTGAATAGAAAACTGAAATTTAGATAAAAGGAACCCCCACAATAAGGGACAAACCTGACTAAGGTGGTTTTGACCTGCATTGACTGGGTGGCTTGATCCTCTACAGGCGGGTGAGTGTGTCTGCCTCTGTGGGGCAGTGGCTATGTGAGGACTAGGTGAACTGTGGGGGTCATTGGTGGAGAAGTGGGGGCCTCTGCAGTGGGGTGTCAGGGTACGCTCCAGGGGGTTGGGGAGCACGCACAAACCAGGACTGTGTTGATGGTGAGTGTGGTCCTGTGTGGGCGGGTGAGGCTTATCAGTGGCAGAAGACCTGTGCTATCACAAATAGCCATAAAAAGGATCAGCCCCACCTTCCAGAGCCTGAAACAATTGAGTGCTCCTGTGCCTAGGGCAAGTCCGACTGAGCTGCACACCTAAGAGCACTTAAACAGCCTTGGAGGCCTGAGGCCTATAGCAACTATAAGCCCCTGAGCCTAGCAACCAGCTACACTGGGTACCTACCCAACTAACAGGAAAACTGCAACAGGAGTGTGCTGTTAGAACTGCAGCCAATGCTGCTGAGGCTCCCCAAACCAGATTTACAGTCAATACTGGAACATAATAGTGGAAATGAAAAATTCACTAGAAGGACTCAATAGAAGAGTACATGATACAGAAGAACATATGAGTGAGCTAGAGGAAAGACTAGAGGAAATCACCCAAGCCAAACAGAAAAAAGAAAAGAATTGGACAGAATGAGAACAGTCTAAGGGAACTCTGGGAGAATATCAAGCACACTAACATTGATATTATAGGTGCCCCAGAAGGAGAAGAGAGAGACAAAGGGGCAGAAAATCTATCTGAAGAAATAATAGCTGAAAATTTTCCTAACCTAAGGAAGGAAACAGACATCCAAGTACAGGAAGCACAGAGAGCTCCAAACAAGATAAGCCAAAAGAGGTCTACACCAAGACATTATAATGAAAATGTCCAAAATTAAAAATAAAGAGAGACTCTTAAAAGCAGCAAGAGAAAAGCAACAAGTGCCATGCAAAGGAAAGCCCATAAGGCTATCAGTGGACTTCTCAGCAAAAGCCATATGGCAAGAGGAGAATAGCATGACATGTTTAAAGTGCTAAAAGGAAAAAACTACAGCCAAAATACTCTGTCCATCAAGGTTGTCATTAAGAATGGAAGGAGAGATAAAGAGCATCTCAGACAAGCAAAAATTAAAGGAGTTTATCACTAAGAAACCAGTTCTACAGGAAATGCTAACAGAACTTATTTAAGTCAGAAAGTGATGACCACAAATAGGGATAAAAAAATTATCAAAAAGAACCCTCCAACAAACTAGGCAATAAAATTATTGGTAAAGGTAAAAATATACTAAAGGTAGCAGATCAACCACCTGTGAAGAGAATATGAAGGTTAAAAGACAAAAGTACTAAAATTGCATATTTCAATGATAAGAGGGTAATGGATAGACACACACAAAACAAGAGATTAGATATGATTTCAAAAACATAAAATGTGGGAGGAGGAGGGTTAAAAAGTAGAGCTTTTAGAAAGAAGTCAAGCTAAAGAGTCTATCAAATAAATATAGACTGTTATATACATAGAATATTAAATAGGATCCTCATAGTAATCACAAACCAGGAACCTATAGTAAGTAAGTAAATGAGTAAGACAAAAGAAATCAAATATAGAAAACCATCAAACCACAAGAGAAGAGAGCAAGATAAATAGAAAGGAAAAGAGAAGAACTACTAAAACACCCAGAAAAAAAGCAACAAAATGGCAATAAATACATGTTTATCCATAGCTACTTTAAATGTCAATGGACTAAATGCTCCAATCAAAAGCATATGGTGGCCAATTGGATAAAAATCAAGACCCATACATATGCTGCATACAAGAGACACACTTCAGACCTAAAGACACTCACAAACGGAAAGGGAAAGGATGGAAAAAGATATCCCATGCAAATGGCAAAGAGAAGAAAGCTGGGGTAGCAATACTTATATCAGACAAAATAGACTTTAAAACAAAAACTGTAACAAGAGACAAAGATGGGCACTACATAATGATAAAGGGAACAATCCAATAAGACGATATAACACTTGTAAATATCTATGCACCCAAAATAGGAGCACCTAAATATATAAAGCAATTATTAACAGACATAAAAAGAGAAATAGACAGTAACACAACAATAGTAGAGGATTTTAACACTCCACTTACACCAATGGATAGATCATCCAAACAGAAGATCAATAAGGAAATACTGGCCTTAAAAAACACATTTGACCAGATGAACTTAGTGGGTAGATATAGAACGTTCCATCTAAAAACCACAGAATAGAATTCTTTTCAAATGCACATGGAACATTCTCCAGGATTGATCACATATTAGGCCACAAAACAAGTCTCAATAAATTTAAGGAGATCGAAATAATACCATGTGTCTTTTCTGACCACAAAGGTATGAAACTAGAAATCAACTACAGGAAGAAAATCAGAAAAGCCACAAAAATGTGGAGATTAAACAAAATGCTACTGAACAATGATTGGGTCAATGAAGAACTTAAAGGAGAAATCAAAAAATTCTGGGAGACAAATGAAAATGAATATAAGACATGCTGAAATCTATAGGCTACAGTGAAAGCAGTTCTAAGAGAGAAGTTTACAGCAATTCAGGCCTAACTCAACAAAGAAGTAAAATCCCAAATAAACAATCTAATAGCACACCTAAATGTACTGGAAAAAGAAGAACAAAGCCCAAAATCAGCAGGAGGAAAGAAATAATAAAAATCAGAGCAGAAATTAACAAAATACAGACTAAAACTACAATAGAAAAAATTAATGAAACCAAGAGCTGGTTCTTTGAAAAGATAAACAAAATTGACAAACCCTTAGCTAGACTCACCAAGAAAAAAAGAGAGTAGGCTCAAATAAATAAAATCAGAAATGAACAAGGAGAAATTACAACAGACACCTCAGAAATACAAAAGATAATAAAAGAATATGATGAAAAGCTATATGCCAACAAATTGGGTAATCTAGAAGAAATGGATAAATTCCTACAAACATACAACCTTCCAAAACTGGACCAAGAAGAAGTAGAGAATTTGAATAGACCAATCACCAGTAAGGAGATTGAAACAGCAATCAAAGACCTCCCAAAAGCTAAAAGTCCAGGACCAGACAGCTTCCCTGGTGAATTCTACCAAACATTCAAAGACTTAATACCTATCCTTCTCAAAATCTTCCAAAAAACTGAAGAGGAGGGGAGGCTTTGTAACTCATTCTATGAAGCCAAGATTACACTGATACCAAAACCAGACAAGGACAACAGAAAAAAAGATAATTATAGGCCCATATCACTGATGAACATCGATGCAAAAATCCTCAACAAAATTCTAGAAAATCAAAAATTACAATACATTAAAAAGATCATACATCATGATCAAGTGGTTTTCATTCCAGGGATGCAGGGATGGTTCAACATCTGCAAATCTATCAACGTGATACACCACATTAACAAAATGAAGAATAAAAATCACATGATCATATCAATAGAGGCAGAGAACCCATTTGACAAAATTCAGCATCCATTTATGATAAAAACTCTAAGTAAAATTGGTATAGAAGGAAAATACCTCAACATAATAAAGACCATATATGACAAACCCACAGCAAATATGATTCTCAATGGAGAAAACTGAAAGCTATCCCTCTAAGAACAGGAACCAGACAAGGATGCCTACTTTCGCCACTCTTATTTAACATAGTATTGGAAGCCATAGCCAGAGCAATCAGGCAAGAAAAAGAAATAAAAGGGATCCATATTGGAAAAGAAGAAGTGAAACTGTCAGTCTTTGCAGATGGCATGATTTTACATATAGAAAACACTAAAGAATCCACGAAAAATCTTTTAGAAGTAGTAAACGAATACAGACAAGTCACAGGATACAAAATCAACATACAAAAATCGGTTGTGTTTCTATATACTAACAACGAAGTAGCAGAAAGAGAAATTAAGAATACAATCTCATTTACAATTGCAAAAAAAAGAATGAAACACCTGGGAATAAACTTAACTAAAGAGGTGAAAGATCTTTACACCAAAAACTGTAAAACATTGTTGAAAGAAATCAAAGAAGACACAAAGAAATGGAAAGACATTCCGTTCTCTTGGATTAGAAGAATTAACATCGTTAAAATGTCCATTCTTCCTAAAGGAATCTATGGATTCAATGCAATCCCTATCAACGTTCCAACAATATTTTTCACAGAAATAGAACAAAGAATCCTAAAATTTATATGGAACAACAGAAGACCTCAAATAGCCAAAGGATTCCTGAGAAAAAACAACGAAGCTTGAGGTATTACACTCCCTGATTTCAAAATAAACTACAAAGCCATAGTAACCTAAACATCATGGTACTGGCACAAAAACAGACACACAGATCAATGGAACAGAATTGAAAGCCCCAAAGTAAACCCACACATTTATGGACAGCTAATATTCGACAAGGAAGCCAAGAACATACAATGGAGAAAGGAGAGTCTCTCCAATAAATGGTGTTGAGAAAACTGGACAGCCACATGCAAAAGAAGGAAAGAAGCCCATTATCTTACACCATATGCAAAATCAACTCAAAAGGGATTAAAGACTTGAATGTAAGACCCAAAACCATGAAACTTCTAGAAGAAAACATAGGCAGTATCCTCTTTGACAATGGTCTTAGCAGCATATTTTAAAGTACCATGTCTGACCGTGCAAAGGAAACAAAAGAAAAAAATGAACAAATGGGACTACATCAAACTAAAAAGCTTCTGCACAGCAAAGGAAACCATCGTCAAAACTAAAAGACAACCTAACGACTGGGAGAAGATATTTGCAAACTATATATCAGAGAAGGGGTTAATATCCAAAATATACAAAGAATTCATACATCTCAACAACAGAAAAACCAGCAACCTAATTAAAAAATAAGCAAAAGATCTGAACACAGATTTCTCCAAAGAAGATATACAAATGGCCCACAGGCACATGAAAAGATGCTCAACATCACTAGCTATCAGGGAAATGCAAATCAAAACTACAGTGAGATATCACCTCACTCTGGTCAGAATGGCTATAATTAACAAGACAGGAAACAAGTGTTGGAGAGGACATGAAGAGAAGGGAACCCTCGTACTCTGCTGGTGGGAGTGCAAACTGGTGCAGCCACTATGGAAAGCAGTATGGAGTATCCTCAGCAAATTAAGAATAGATCTACCATATGAACCAGTTATCCCACTGCTGGGTATTTATCCAAAGACCTTGAAAACACAAATGCATAAAGATACATGCACACCTATGTTCGTTGCAGCATTATACACAACAGCCAACACTTGGAAGCAACCTAGGTGCCCATCAAGGGACCAATGGGTAAAGAAGATATGGTGTATATACGTAATGGAATGCTACTCAGCCATAAGAAATGAGGAAATACCGTCGTTTGTGACAACATGGATGGACCTTGAGGGTATTATGCCAAGCGAAATAAGTTAAAGGGAGAAAGTCAAATACCGTACTCATAAGTAGAAGATAAAAACAATGACAAAAAAATACATAACATTGGAGATTGGATTGGTGGTTACCATAGGGGAAGGGGGGAGGGGGGCGGGCAAAAGGGGTGGTTAGGCTCACTTGTGTGATGAAAGACTGTAGTTAGTTTTTGAGTGGTGAACATGATGTAATCTACAGAGAATTCGAAATATATTATGATGTACATCTGAAAGCTATACAATGCTATAATCCAATGTTACTGCAATAAAAAAAGTTAACTTTCCATCATATTTCTTAAAAACCTCTTACTTTATAATGTAAAAATTACTTAAATTTTCTAAAAATTATGACATGTAATTGTGCCTGAATGTTTCAATCTGTTTTAATATGAAAATGTAACTGTATTTTTTCTTTGCTTTGCTATGTTAAAGGGATGGAACACAAAATTTCTCCTCACTTCTACAGAAATTTTTAAGTATTAAGCTTTCTCTTTTCCTCAAGGAAAGAATAAATGGTTTTAGGGTTGTTGATTTTTCCAAATCTAGATTTAATAGGTCTTAAATGTCTTCTAGTAAGAAAGAGAAAAGAAGAAGATGCATTTTAAAAAGAGATAAGAGATATACAGTTCTTCTGGGGGAAGCCATAAAGAAGGAATAAAGCCATAAAGAAGTTCAGAGGATTGAGGAGACAGCTGTTGAGCCAGAGAGTTGATCCTGTGAAGTTCAGTATGACTCATACCCTGGAAAGAGCTGAGGGGGTGGATCAAGTAAAGAGTCACTATGAAAAGCCTTATGGGAAAGCCCTGGAACCCTATTGGATTGGAAACATTGCCCAAACATTTCACAGTCTTTACTTTATAGGGAACTTCTCATTGTCTTAGTCCAGAAGATTATTATCATCTCAAGTGGTCATTATCAAGACACAGGGAAGAAAAAAAATCACTTATTACAGCATATTTTCCAAATAACTTTAGTAATACATTTACTCAGATTGGATAAATTTTAAATGTACAAATTAAATCAGAACATCTGGAACTTTCAAGATTATTGCCTAGAGATCAAGTATAATGGCCATTTATTCAGCACATTATTACTTTTTCAAAGAACAATTAAGCTCATGATCTTATTTACTCTCCATAATAAAAGCTGACAGTGAATCACAATTGAAAATTTCTGGCCTACTACTCTAGAATCCAAGATCCAATTTGGCTTTGTTTCCAAAGTCACTTAACTTCAGTGTGAAAAGTCAGTTAATTTCAGTATGCATCAAGAGCTGGAATGTGGTTCTGTTGTTTTTGCCTGTCCAACATTAAATCCCACTTATTTGGTAACAAAACAGCATTTTCCTTAATCTATTAGAAGTTATATTGTTTATATGGGATAAGTCCCTTCACTGGCTCAAAAGATGAGGCCATTGCCTGGATATCAGTGATGTATTCGTGAATGAACATACGCACCAATTACGAACAGTAACAATAATACCTGGGAGTTTTGTTAGAGCTATACAAAAAAAAGTTCTTTCCCCTGGGTTCAGTAAACTGGTAGAATGAAAACCTGGAGATCTGGAAGCCCCCACATGGACGGCCTGCCAGTAAACAAGGCCAATGTGAGGGCAAATAGAATAGGTACCGGGAAAGACAGGGCCTTCTTGATTCAACATGATTTCCTGTACTCAGTTACGTTTGCCCAATAATTTTTTTTAAGACAGTTTGAGTTGGAATTCTGTCATTTGCAAGAGGACAAGTTATGACTCATATACTATCTTCAACTATCAAAGCATAGAAGTAGCTGGGTGATGATTTCTGAAGTTAAATCACTGTAATGCAAACCCTAAGACGAAGTAATTCAATACAAAATCTAAGCTCTTTATCTGCAGGGATTATCTGATTTTGATTTTTCTACACTGCTAATTCATCAGCACCAAGAACAGTATCTGGCACCTTGTGAATGCTCAACACATATTTGTTGAACGAAGGAATAGATTTTCATCTTAAGATGGGGAAGTGATTTTCTAATTCTGCCCCTCATATCAGTCTACTAGAAGAAAATAAAATGCAATATCACATATTTGCAGTTGAGTGTGGGACTAAATTAAGTCTTATCATTACTTGTCTATCAGGCTTCCTAAACAGTTTGGGGACCCTAGGAGTCTTTCTTATCTTCATGAAATGAAAAACATGGACAATTCTCTATCATTCTTACAGGTGTGGCTGACCATGAATAAAGTGAATCATATCCATGAAGATATAAATCATCTATTTTATCATAATTGGATCTTTATTTGAACATATATTTTTCACAAGTTTATATTATGCGTGACTAACTCCATGGTTATTGAATATTTATTGAGGACTGACTGTGTGCTAGGAATTGTGCTATTGCAATATTTTATGAAGAAATAGCAAAATAACTCTTCAATTTTCTTCTATGTTAGATATGAGCAGTATGTTTACCTAATAGGGTGTGTAAGGGTAAAAAGATAAAAATATAATTATACATGTGAAAATGCAATGCAAACTGTAAAAATTAATATGTACATCTAAGGTGTTTCTTAAGGGCAACCCAAATTAGGACTTAAAGTTGGGTCCTATTTCATGGACATGAGCAGTTGTACTGCTCCATGAAAGGTGGGACCATTTCTGTAGAGTATAGTATAAATGCAGACTATTGTAGAATGTAGAATTCTGTAGCATGGTCCCCCTAGAGCACAACTCTAAGAAGTATCATTCACAGAAATGATACAAAGTTGTTGTCCTGGGTCACCCCATTAATAAAAACCCATTTATCTCAATAGTTCCCTCATCTTGCTGTCACTGAAACTTTAGTCCCTGTTAAAGTATCCTAAAACATATGTATATTCCAAAGGCTATATTGTATATACTCATGGATAAGTCCTGTAACCATATGGATTCTGCCCTCTTTATTATCTCCAGATTCAGCTTCCCAAAGGGACATCTGTTGCCAAGACCAGTCTGTTTGAACACTGTAGGAAGACACTTTGACTTACACTGTCCCCAGTGGCTTAACTGTCTCCATCAGGCATTGACATCAATTTTATCCATCTTTACTGTTGTCATTGGCACTGTCATTTTTTCTGGGCATTACTGCTGCCTCTTCCTCTGCCAGGAACTTCCAATCCTGCTGAGATGAATATCTCAGAGAGCCAATGTGGCTCTTGTAGAAGAAAGAAAAAGGACACTAGCTCAAGCCTTTTATGGTAACACGGGAACAGCTCATGACTGTTTTATGCAAAGCAAGAAGCTTGAAGCCTTTATAGGAAAAACTGAGGTTGACCAGGCAAAGTCCAATTTCTTCAGAGAATTTTCAAGGTTCAAATTCTTGAAAGGTATGAAGAAACTGAGGTTGTGTTAATCACGGGACAAGATGCAGGGACAACAGGACTGATTCCATGGTTTAGTACCTGCTGATCAACTGGGTTTAGGAATAGGTATGGGAAGAACATTTGGGAGCTAAATTCTTGCTAGTGTCAGTGAAATTTTTTTATTTCTTTGCATCTTTTACTCTCTGGCCCCAGTAGATTCTCCACGGACACTATGTTCAATGCAGAAGTGAAGAATGCGTTTCTCACTTTTGCTCTTACATTTTACCACAGGATTATTATAGTGCCTCACAACCTACATCTCTCAAAGTCTCCAGAGGATTTAGACACAAATCTGTGGGCATCAGAAGCAGGGACTAACTTTTTGACAAGTACAATATTGTACTTAGAAGCATCCCTCCTATTATGAACTGAATTGTATCTCCCCAAAATTCATATGTTAAAGTTCTAACCTCCATACCTCAGGGGTAACTATTTGGATATAGGACCTTCAAAGAGGTATTTAAGTTAAAGTGAGGTCACTAGGGTGGGCCCTATTCCAATGTGATGAATGTTCTTATAGGAAAAGGAAATTTGGACACAGACATGTACAGAGGGAAGACCATATGAAAACATAAGGAGACGGTCATCTAAAATCCAAGGAGAGAGGCCTTAGAACAAATCAACATTGTCAGCACCTTGATCTCAAATTTCTAGCCTCCCAAACTATGAGAAAATAAATTTGTGTTGTGTAAGCCACACAATCTGTGTTAATTTGCTAGGGCAGCCATAACAAACTAATACATTTCCCTTCTTAGATCTAAAGTTCTGTTAATATAGGAGACCTGTTCTCATGTCTCTTAAAATAAATTCTCCCTCAAAGGCCTCTCCAGTCCTGTGCCACATGAATCCCCCTGACATATCCAGCAGGTCTGAATCCCAGTGTTGGGTGTAATTTGTTTGAGATGAGCCACACACTCTCTCTTCTCAACCCAAACACTCTTATTATACTTTTAATGAACTGTCAAAGCACTATTGTTGGCCCCATCATTATAATAGATGCTCCTTTTAAAAGGTAAGAATGACTTTGCTGTAAATCAGTCTATTATTAAGGTTCACAGACATGAACTAATATAGTGTAAAGGGCAAACTCTTCTTAAAAGAGAGAGTAATGCATCTGTTCAACTGCTTCCACTTTGTAATAACATCTTTAGGAGAACCTCCCAATTGCTCTTCTGTTTGTAAGTTTTGGTCAATACCTGAAGTAATGGTCTTGTCATTAGTCTTGCTTAAACATAAAAGCTTTGTGGTGTCAGAAAGAACTCTCATTGAAAAAGGCATTGACTATATGGCACACTTGAATGTGCTTGTACTTCTAAATGAATTTGTAAGCTCATCCTGATTGATGGCACATTGGGCAACATCTTGCAGGGTTGGAGAAGAAAATTAAATACACACAGATTGCACACTGATAAAGGGTGAGTGCTCTTTTCTTTGCTCACTGTGATTTAAAATCTTGTTATATGTTAGAGTAATTCATTTTTCTCTCATTATAAATTAAAAGGTAGACTATAAACACTGGAGTTAAGCAAAAATGAATTTAAATACTGACTCTCCTACTTAGTACTTTAAGACCCCTCCCCCTCCCATACAAATTAGAATATCCTAATCTGTAAACTAAGGATAATAATGCCTATTCCACAGTAGTTGTGAGGATTATTAACACATAGTGCCTGGAAATTCAGAAAAGTTCAATAAATGTTAGTTGCTTTCAATAAGGTTAGTCAGCAGAGGCAAAAATGTTGGCATTACAATAAAATTAATTTGAATATAAAATGTGCTTAATGGCATATTTCCTTTGAGAGAGTATAATGGTTTCCTAGGGGTGCCATAACAAAGTACCACAAATTGGGTGGCTCAAGAAAGCAGAAATGAATTTTCTCACAGTTCTGGAGGCTAGAAGTCTCAGTTCAAGGTGTTGGCAAGGTCAGTTCCTTCGGAAAGCTCTGAGGGAGCAACTGTCTCATGCCTCTCTCCTAGCTTCTGGTGGTTACCAGCAATCTTTGATGTTCCTTGGTTTCTAGACACACCACTCCAATTTTTGTCTCCATCTTCACATGGCCGTCTTCCCTGTCTATCACCACATGGCCTTCTCATCAGTATGTCAGTCATTGGATTTAGGGCCCACCCTAATCATGTATGACCTCATCTTATGCTAACTAATGATAGCTGCAAAGGCACTGTTTCCAAATAAGCTCACATTCTTAGGTTCTAGGTGGGCATGAATTTTGGAGCGATAGTATTCAACTACATATAGTCTGCCCTCTGTTCCACCCAAATTCACATCTATCCCATGGGCAAGACATTCACCCCATCCCAAAATGCCTCAAAGTTTTAATCCATTCCTGCATTAACTCTACTTCTAAAATTATCAACTCAAAAAGTTCCAAATCCCATCATGTAAATCATCTAAGGCAAGTATGGTTGAGACTCTGGGGATGATCCATCCTGCAACAAGATTCTTCTCTATCTGTGACATGGAAAACTAGAAAACAAGTCATCTGCTTCCACACTGCAATGGTAGGACAAGCAGACAATAGACATTCTCATTCTGAAAGAAAGAACATGGAAAGAATAAAGAGGTCACTGGTCTAAAGCAAGTTCACAATCAGCAGGGTAAGTTGCATTAGGTTTCAAAGCCTGAATAATCCTTTGTGGCTAGATGCTTTGCCCTGTGGAGGCCCCTTACTGGCTACAACCACTGAGCTACCCTCAGAGTCATTCTTCCTTCATTTTGTCTCATCTCTTTCCATTTCAGTCCAGGCTGTCAGTGTTCCTCTTGGTAAAAAAAATTCTCAAAAAGCTTGTCAGTCTTCCATGTATGTCAAAGATATCTACACCATTAGATAGAATTTTCCACCATTTCTTCCTAGATCATCCTGTCTCTATCCTTTGCCTCTGCTAAGATGATTCATTAGATCACGGAGTTACACACCCAAACCTCTTCACCAAAATGTTGTTCAGCCATAGTCTTGGAGTTTTCTCCAGTAAATGCTGTGACATCTTTTACAATTTGGATAGGCTGAGAATTTCCCAAATCAAGTTCTGATTCCTTGTTGCTTCTTAGTTTGTTCTTCAACATACCTCTCTCCTCTTGTGTTTTACAATATACAGCAAGGAGAAATCAGGCCACAGTTTCCATATTTTGCTTAGAAATTTCCTCAGCTAAGTATCCAACGTCATTGCTTACAAGTTCTGCTTTCCATTCAACAATAGAACACAATTCAACGAAGTTTTCTGCCACTTAATAACAAGAATCAAGACTCACCTTTTCTCCAGTGTCCAAGGACATGCTTTTGATTTCCTTCTAAGAATTTGCTAGAAGCATCTTTAACATTCATATTTCTACCAACATACTGCTCATGATGAGCGTTCTATTCATGCATTCTCTAAGATGATAGAAGCATTCTCTATTGTCACTTGCATCTGAGCCTTCACCAGAATCAACTTTAACATCCATGTTTCTACAAATCTTCTCTTCAAGGCAATATAGGCTTTTTCTATGAAGTTCCTTTACCCGTTACCCAATTCCAAAGCCACTTTCACAGTTTTAGGTATTCATTACAGCAGCACCTCACTCCCCAGTACCAAAGTCTATATTAGTTTCCTAGGGCTGCTGTAACAAAGTACCACAAACTGGGCAGTGTAAAACAACAGAAATGTATTCTCTCACAGTTCTGGAGCCTAACAGTATGAATTCAAGGTGTTGGCAGTGTTGGTTTCTTCTGGAGACCATGAGAGAGAAACTGTCTCAGGTCTCTCTCCTTGCATCTGGTGGTTGCTTGCATTCCTTGGTGCTCCTTGTCGCTCCTTGTCTTACAGATGTATCACTCCAATCTCTGCCTCCATCTTCACATGTCTTTCTTCCCAGTATGTCTTCACACGGCCTTCTTTTTTCCACATAAGGTCATATTCTGAGGTTCCAGGTGGACATGGATTTTGGAGAACACTATCCAACTCAGTAAAGGGGGCTATGTGTTCTAAATTAGGACATAAATCCACAGTTAATGTACTGTCTATGATGAATGGAGACCACTTAATGGAGCATTGATTGGGACACAATTTACCAACAAGAAGCATTATTCTCCTTCTATTTCCACACAAAGCATTTTTCCAGTACAATATGCTTTGATAGAAAAATTTAATCTTGTTAGTGCAAATGTTTTTCAGGTTTCCACAGAAAACAGGAATTTAAAATACAGCTACAAATATATATTGAGCAAACACAAAACAATAAAAAATTAAAATGATTTTTCTGCCTTTAATTTCAGAGTAGTAAAGGCAACAATTGCTAAAGGAATTTAGAAAGACAAAATTAACTATAGGCTGAAATCATCACTCTATCCAATTCTTTACATTATGCTTCAAATTAAATATAATATTTAGATAACAGGGAATTAATTTCAAGTTGCTTGTTGTTTGATTTTCCAAACTAATAATGCTCCTAGGTTCCTGGTCGTTTTAAGCTCTGACATCAGGCAGACTTGAGGTGCAAAGGGACAGGGAAGGCAGTGGAAGAATATGCTCCATCCTGTGGTGCTGGGCTGCTTGGTAGAGGCTCCCTCAGGTGCTTGGCCTGGTCCTGAGTGAGCTGCATGACTGGGAAGAGGGCCCCTGTGACTCCTGCCAGCCACACTCCCTGCACTGACAAGGGCCGAATGACTTTGAATAAGGACTCAGAAGAATAGCATGACTGAGGCAGAATATTGTGGTGGACAGAACAGTGAAGATGAAAGTAAAATGAAGCAGAATAAGCAGGCAGGAGCCGGCAGACTGATGAAATACTCAATCAAATGCCACCTGTTTCCTATCATTCCCACTGCTGGCCATTCCTTATTCAATGAAGGAGAGTTACTCAGAAACACTTGTTTGGAGCTCAGTCCTGAGCATTTGGGTTAGAAGTGAGATATTCTTAAATTTACCTGGTGCTTCTTTTGCTTGGAGAGGCCACTTTTTCACTCATTGTATTAAAATCTACTAATATCTGAGGACTTGGTCCCAAGCATGAGCTCTTAAGTAATTCTAATATACATTTTTTATTGTTATTAAAAACTACTAGAAAAGAAATATAATTTGTTACTCTATGTACCCTAGCATGAGCCTTTATGCCCTGACCACACTGGCTTGAGTAGCACAAGCATCAATACTACTCTCCAGCCTGCTTTGGCAAAACCTCCAGTTTCTTGCCAATTCTTCCCTAGTTTCAGGGGTTATCCAGGAGTAGGGTCACAGAGGGATTTCACATGTGCTGCTAAACAGTCTTGACAGCCTCAACGTGAATTCACCTTCTTACCATTTTCCTGCTGAGACTCGTCTTTCGTTGTGTTCACTGGTAAGTTTTTCGCTGCCTCCATGAAGCTGCCCTGCCAATGCTTCCAGCAATATTAGTCCACTGGCCTCCGTCTGGGCACCGTTGCTGTGGCTGTGGCACACTGACTGTCTGCTGCAAATGTGCTGAATGGAAGGAGCTTCTCTTCACTACAAGACTGAGTGTTCCTGTGCCCATTGTCCACCACACAGAGTGAAGAAAAGACCTCATTCCCTCTTTAAATCTATTGTCTTCCATTGATTCTAAAGCAGTACCCCGCAATGTTCCAATCCCTTACAGAGTTTTTAGTGAAACAAGTTCTCATTTTCAATTTCATTAGTATGAAGGGAGGGTCAATAACAAATGAATATTTCTGGACAAAGAGTTCAAAAGAGTTTGCAGTCAAAAGTAATTGTCTCCCTAAACCATTTAGTTAACTTCAGTGGCAATAAATTTTACACGGATCTTTTGAATAATACATCTACATGTTTTCTCACTAAAATCATAGCATAGAAATCATACTTCTGTGCAATCATTTTTTTAAACCAAACATAACTTGGAAATTAGTAAATATCTTATTATTTACAATAACTGCCTTCATTATTTCATTTTTTTATTGTACCATAATAATGGATATTTTAAATGCTTTAGTCTTTTGCTATTTCCAGAAATAGCCAAAATTGATAACCTCATACATATATATTTTTCCACTTATGGAAATCTATCTGGAGGATAGATTCCTGTAAGTAGAATTCATTGGTCAAAGCTTATGTGCATTTAAAATTGTAATAAATATTGCAATGTTGCACTCCGTAACAACTGTACCCAAATAAACTCTACAATAATGTTGTTTCCCCATAGTTATGCTGCATTTTGATCTTTACCAATCCGAATGGTGAAAAATAGAATTTTCTTATAATTTTAATATGCATTTCCGATAATATAATTTATGTTGAGCTTATTTTCATGCATTTTAAAGCCATTTTTTTCATTTGATGTGAACTTTTGTCATGTATGTAACCCTTTTGAATTATTGTTTTCTCATTAATTTGTTAGGGCTTTAAAATATTTAGATAAATAGTATTTTTCTATGATGAATATTCAAAACCTTTTTCTACTTTATCATTTTTCTTTGATTTTGTAGATTATTTTCCATATCAAGTTTTAAAATGGCTTCAGGTCATCAACAGTCCACAATGGACTACTAGAAAAACTTCTTGATCAAGCAAAGCTGAATTTAGTAAAGTTACTACAGCAAGGAAGACATTACTCTGAGAGAATCTTAGAAGTGTCTCAAAGGGAAGATGTTAGGAAATGGTATTCAGGGAGTTTATGGGTCTACACTCAAATGGTTGAAGGCATGTCTATCAAGGTAAAGAACTGGTTGGAACTGGGCAAAGTTCATGACAGCAAAGCAAGGGTATTGAAGTACTTCTTGGTGAGCAAATTATTGTCCCAGTAAGTGAGTTGTTCATCCAGATGAGCAAACTGTTTTCCCAGATGAATTGATTTACAAAAATTTCCTAAAGCAAACAGTGAAGTTTTTTATTGATCTTCAGTCTTAACTTCCTGGGCAAAAATTTTATGAAGCAGACAGTTAAATTATGTTGACACAGGTGGTCTCAGTTCTCAATCCTAAAGATCAATTATATCGATGCAGGTGGTCTCAGTTCTTGCGCTTTTTGTTTAATATTTATAGAGGACTTTCCCATTTCAAAATTATTTTTAAAAATATTTTTAAAAATCGAATTTTCTTCTAATAATTTTATAGTTTCCTCTTCCTCTCCTCCTCTTTCATATTCCCAATTTAATTATTTGCTCCAACTGGAATTGATTATGATATAAGAAATGAGGTTGTTTTACAACCTTGCTTTTTTTACATGCCTAACCAATTGCCCAACATCATTATTAATTAATCTGCATGATCTTCACTGACATAAAATGCCACTTTTATCGTTTACTAAATGCCCTTTATAATTAATTTTAACTTTGCCTTCTCTTCCAACTTTTATACCTCATTTCTTTCTCATGAAAATTCCGTTAACTAGTACATTTACAAAAATATTGAATATAAGTGACGGTAGTCAATTTTCTTATTTGTTCTCAACTTTAATACAAATTGTTATTTTTTTATGATAAAAGATACATGTATATATATTCTATGCACATTTAGATATATTCACATGTTATATATGTATATATAAACATTTATATATACATGCAAAATATACACATAGAGAGAGGAATTGCCTTTATCTATACAATATAACATATTAACGAAGTATATACCTTAGCAATCTTATCCAGTGTGAATGTAGCCTTTGACGAAAATAATTTGCAGTATCAATAGATATAATCTTTTCTCTATATTTATAGTAAATTGTACTTATTGATTTCTTAATATTGAATCATCTTTGAACTGCTGATATAAGCTCTAAATGGTTTTTTTTATTATCCTTTTAATCATTTGAAATTGCACTAAAAAATACATAATTGCCTAATTTTCCTGCCGATAAAGTGATGAGATTGACTAAAAGGCTTCAACAAAGGAGGCAATTTATCTGCTGGTGGAGTGGTGCCTTCTCTTGGTGGAGTAAGTTGCTAATAATATTGCCTATTCAAAGTGAAGATACGGTCAGGTCCTTCAGAAAAACTCACTCCCCAAGTTCTCAAGTAGGACTTGATTCCTTGATTCCTGATTCCTTCAAACGCCTCTGGAGACAGCGATTTGAATATCCCTGCTTGTAATGCGCACACCCCATGCACATTTCTGGGTATTTCCAGGGAACCTTGGATAATGGAACCTCAATTTCCTAGGAAAATTATCCTCTAAAAACACCTGAGGGCTATTTCTGAAAATATATATCAGCTAGATATACTTTATGTATTACATAATTTTGGACTTCTATGGCTTTATGTATTTTTGGTCCACGTGAAATGCCACTGGCAAAAGAGATAAATTAATTAAAGTATCCTACTCCTGAAATGTTACTGAAAATTTCCTTACAGTTTTTTTATTTCCTGAATTTCATTGATATATTTATTTATATATCGTGATAGGTAACTGTAAAACTTTTATGAATTGAATTTATTGTACTGTAATGCATTTGCCTTGAATCAACATTACGTGCTATTAATACCGTATCTCCTGCCTTTTTTGTTGTTGTTGCTCTATTTGCTGATAACTTTGTCCATCTTTTGAATTTCTATTTTTTCTCATTTAGTTTTAATGCATTTTATACATAGTATCCAGTTCGATTTTACTTTGTCATTCACATATATTTTTCTTAGTTCTTTATATTAATTTACTTAAAAAATTAACATATACATTCACTGCTCAATTTGTCAGTTTTAAAAAAACATCTTTTGACCTTCAGCTATAAAGCAAGAGGAAATCGTCAATTATAATACTTCTTCCTTCTTTCCCACTTATACTCTTGACTTTTGATAGTAGTGATGATATTTCTATATTGACATAGTTTATACTTATAGTCTATTTATAACAATAATGTCCACAACTGCATTAATTTTAGTACTGCAATTAAATGAAAAAAATAAATAAATGAGCACAATGATCATTGCCAATCTTTTACGCTAGTGTCTATATTTACTACTATGTTGACCAATTTGTCCTCTAGACGTTTCTTCCACAGAGCTCATGAGGAATATATTGTGTTCTTGTGTGTTTGAAATTGTGTATCAGGATGAAATATTGACTGAGCATAAAATACTCAGGCTCCTCTTTGCTCGAGAAATTGAAAAGAGCTGGAATATGTGAGGCCTTCTGTTCTTTACCATCTACCTGCATCTTTACCCTTTTTTCTCAAAACCTGAACGATTAATCTTTAACTTTGAACTCCAAGAAGCATAGTGGGTATTGTTGCAGTTTCATCTTAGACAGGGCTTGCCCGTTCAACCTACACATTAAAATTTTACTTACCAGTTTATACATTAAAGATGTTTTCATTGTTTTAGAAAAAATCTTTGCATTACATCTTGAGATTGTTGTTTCCTTTGGTTCTTTTATTCAAGGACATCAATTGCATGTATTTTGGATCTGTTTTAGGTATCTTATTTATTGGTCAGTTCTCTCTAATTCCTTTAATTTTACTCATTGTCTTTCTACTTTAATTCTATTTTAGTCTATTTTCCAGTCTAACTTTCCACTCCCTTCCCAGCAGAGTCTATTTCCCTTTGATGTCTTCTTGGTGGGATCATTTCTCTGAAGGTTTATTTTCTCTTCTTCTTGTCTCAAGCTCTGTAGTTTCTTTTATGCATATACGTATGTAGGCAGGTATGTATGTATTTATCTAATATCTTTCTCATTCTCTTATATCTCTGCTTTAAGCTCCTAGTTTATATTTTCCATATGGTTTGGTCAAAATTCTGTTTCTTCTCCACTGTGATATTTTTCTGCTATGTTTTCCTTATTGGCCACTTGCATTTTTCCTGTTCCCTAATTTTTAACTTGTAGAATATTTGTGAATTGAACATTTTAAAGAATTAATTATCTTTGAGTGAAGTGAACTCCTCCCATGCCACCATCTCCTGGTAGGAGGTTTCTGTGTAGAAGAGTGAGAATGGTTTACAGGCTACCAGGATATCTCCCTGGTTCATGGATAAATTTCTTATAACGTAAGCTATCAAGTTTATGTGTGTATGTGCACATGATTTACACAAATACACACGCACACATACAACATAGAGAGAATTATACAAAAATAGAGAAGAATTATTTACCTTTTACTTCTCCCAGTTGAAAGCAATCAGCAATTGCAGGGATCCTTCCAGTTCAAAGGCTGTATCCCGCCTCCCTGGCAGATTGCTTTCTGTACATTCTGTGTGTTTGTGTACTTTTCTCTTCAGCCTCATCTCTTTAGTTCTCTGTGATGCTAAACAACATCTAGATAAGTTCCCACAGCTCATCCCACCATTCTAGAAATGCAGTGTTAGTGATATTTTATCCCTCAGGGTAACCACCTACACTGCAGAGTTCTCTGTGCCAGCATTATCTGATGGTGCAGCCATAGGCTTCTTTTCTCAGCCTTTTCTTGCATCATATTGTTTTGTCACTGGATTTAGCAGATATTTTTCATGTGTTTTTTAGGGTTACAGATATTTTCTAGTTTCATCAAACATGGAGCTGTGTTTCTCATCTCTTTCTTACAATTCTGATTGTTTTGGAATGATTTCAGAGAGAAGAGGCAAAGGCAATAGAGAGGTCATTATTATGACATTGTAAACCACAACTCAATTGTTCAAATTTTATTTTGTGTTACCTTCTATGTCCATTGTCAATTGTGGACTTAGTCATTAGTCTACTGAGGATTAATGTGGGGAGAAGTCTGAGACATTGCTGTTGGATCAAACAAATGTCTTTAGGATATTTGAGGTATGCTCTTATCAGGAGACTCCTGATAACCTGGTTCCAGTACAACACTCATCCTGCCAATATAGGGGTCATAGCTTCACTTCAAAATCAGAATACTACCACTATAAAACAACAGACATAGGAAAGAGGGAAATGTTAGACAATGAAAACTATTGGTGGAGGGATTGGGAGTGGTGAGGCAGGGGAAACAAACTAGCTTGGTTTGGGAGAAAGGTGTTTTTCAGGGGAAGGATTCTTAAAGAAAGTAATACATGAGTTGGATCTTGAAGGATGGCTAAGTATCTACCAGGCAGACATAGACTGAAATTAGAGGGAACAATGAGTGAAAGGCAAGGAGATGTGAGAAAGCATGTTAGATGGTTCCACTGCTGCAGAATAAATTACCACATACTTAGCACCTCAAAAAACACCCATATACTATCTCATAGTTCGTTAGGTCAGAATTCTGGATATATCTTTGCTGAGTTGTCTGCTTAGTGTCTCACAACGCTGCAATCCAAACGTCAGCCAGGTTGGGGTTCTTATCTGGAGTTTTGAGTCTGCTTCCTAACTTACTCAGGTTGTTGGCTGAATTCAATTCCTTGTGGTTGTAGGGCTGATTTTGCCTGTGGCCAGGAGAGTATCTGCTGCAGCTTCACATGTCTCTTACTTCTTCAACTCTGAGTTTCACATCCTCTTTTAAAATGGCTCACCTGATTGAGTCAGGCCCACCTACACTCAAAGGGAGGTGTTATACAAAACGTGCACACCTGGAGGTAAGGATATTGTGAAAACCATCTTAGAATTCTGCCTGTGACATATGTTTTTTGGAAGAGATTGGAGATCTTGGGTATGATTGTTATACAGACTGGAAGCAGACAAGTTGGATTAGCAGGTAAAGGCCTGACATCTACATGTAATGGAGTGTGAATTTACCTTTGTAGGCACCAGAGTAGAGTACTATACTCCACTACTATCATATAATACCATATACTACACAAAATAGCATACTACTATAGTATAGTACCATATACTACATACGATACTATACTATTATAGTGTAGTACTATATACTACAAACTATACTATACTGCTATAGTAGGGCACTCTACTACACCACTATAGTACAGTACTATATACTATATACTATGCTATACTACCATAGTAGGGTACAGTAGACAAATTTCAAGCAGGTAAGATCTTTTCTGATTTAGCGACAGTGTTAAAGATTAATTGATGGTGTATAAACTATAGAAAAAGCTATTTTAATAGTGAATATTAAATTATTCCTAGAAATAACTAATAAACTAAAGCTGTGATAGTACATGCACAGAGAGAGGTTTATCGTTAGATATTAAGGAGATAAATTTGATAGATTGAATGTATACATCATATATTTTTACATATTTATTCAATATCTATTATGTGCCAAACAATATTCCAGCCATTGTGTCAGAAATGAATATAAAACAATGTTCTTTGCCTTAAAATGCAAGGAAAGACACACAAAAAACAAGGAAATGCATAAATAAGCAAGGGAATTTCAAATTTTATTGCCTGCATTAAGACAACTGGACAGGGTAATGAACTAGAAAGCACATCAATTAAGCTACTTTGGTCTGCAATTAACATGAGACCCAACTTTAAATGGCTTAAGTAACAATGAGATTTATTATCTCATATAAAAAGACTAGAGTGAGTGTAGTGTGAGTAGTTGGCAGGATCAGCTCCTGTGGTCCCTGAAGGTCCTCAGAAGGAGTCTGCACCAAGCACAGTGACATGTTATCTGAGTATGAAGCTTGATAGCAGCAGGATAGGATTTACTCTCTTTCTAATCACTTGGGTGTGAGGGAATGAATCATGCAGCGCACTTAAGTGAGAAGAGGGGAGTCCATCAGCAGTTTATTCAGTTGTCCCCAGTGATAGCTTTGGAGAAGAAGAAAAGCGACTAGATATAAAAGCAAAACTAGTAGGTGTCACTGATGAATTTGTTATAGTAGGTAAGGAAAAGAAAGAAAAAGAGAGACTGGATCCCTCCTATGTTTAAGGGGCTGAACAACTGGGGAAATGTGGGATGGTGTGATTGACCAACAGAGGAACAAAGTAAACAGAAAGTTAAAAATTGATTTTTTTTAAAGAAAATTAATATTGGAGAAAGATATCAAGGTATCAGTTGAAAGAAATAACAAACATGCTAACCAATGCATGTAAATTACACTAGGCACCATGACAAAATAACACACAAGGCTCTAGCTTATTGCAAATATGAGCTATAACTTTTAAAAAACCCATCCAAAAACAAACTCTGATGAATGTTAAAGATAACAACAACAACTTGCAATGGTAGTTTAAGAGTAACAAGTATCAAAAAAATGTCCAGAACACTTTAGGGAAGTCATTAGTGCCACACACTATAAAACTGTAGGCAAGAGTTTCACCAAAGGTATCAAACAGAGGAGGTCATTTGCCTTGAATATATTTAAGAAAAACACTTCCTAGAGAGGAAACTAGAGAAGTTCTCAGTTCCATACAACCCATCATGTTCCTTCACAAGCATACTCTTACATATTCATGCATTACACCCAACTACATTAAGATTTTCAGGAAAGAGCAAATCAGATTGTACTTTGTATTCTTGACAAGTTAACTGAACACCACAGAATATATCAACTACTACCTTTAGGAATTTGTTGGCTAAAAGAAGGAAAATTTGCTGAAAGTTTATTTTCCTGTCGGTAGCTGACTTGGAAAAATTAAGAGTAACCACACAGTGGAAAGGTATTTCCAGGTACCAATACTGTGGCAAGTTATTCCGATGTAAAAGAATATCCATGAAATAATTTTTTGCAAGCCCAATTTTACTAACTAAAATTAAAAAAATAAAATTATCCTGCTCATAAAGATGTACAATAGCTGTTTACAAAATTGAAACTAATAAAATATTTTTCAGGATCTTGTCCTATGACATCACAATATTCTGTTCAAGAGGTAAAAAAGAAATATGACTTCATTCATTCAGTGAATATTTATTGAATGTCTACATTCTACAGACTCTATTCTGGGCACTGAACAAACATAAAATTCTTGTTCTCATAAAGTTTATATTCTAGTGGTGGAGGAACAAAAAATAAACAAATCCACAAAGAAACAAAACAGGTAAAAAAGAAAATATTAATATAGTTTCTATGTAGGACATAAATTAGGCCGATGTGGTGGAGCGTAAATGACTGCCTGCTTTAATTTAGGTCATCAGGGAAGGTCTCTGGCCTGTGTAGGTCCTTAACAAAAAGCAAAAGCCAGCCATGGAGGGATCTGAGGAAAAGCATTCCAGATGAAGTGAACAGCCTATGCAAAGGAGTCAAGGCACTTCATGAGTTTGAAGATCTAAAAGAAGGCCATTATGGTCGGAATGTCGTGGATGATGCAGACTGTACTAGTTTCCTAGGGCTTCCATAAGAAATCACCACGAACTGATGACCTAAAGCAAAAGAAATCTATTCTCTCACAGTTCTGGAGGCGAGAAGTCTGAAATCCAGATGTCTGTTGGGTCATGTTCCCTTTGAAGGCTCCAGGGAAGGATCCTTTCTTGCCTCTTTCTGGATTCTGATGGTTGCGGGCAATCCTTGGCATTCCTTGGCTGTAGCAGCACACTCCAATTTCTGCCTCCAATTTCACACAGCTGTCTTCCCTCTGTGTGCATCTGCGTCCCTGTGTCCAAATCTGCCTCTGCTTATAAGAACATCAGTCATTGGATTTAGGGGCCACCTAATTCACTATGACCATATCTTAAATTGATTACATCTGCAAAGGCCCTATTTTCAAATAAGGTCACATTCTCAAGTACCAGGAGTTAGAACTTCAACTTACCTTTTTGGGGAACACAATTCAACAAACACCAGAAACTAAAAAAAAATCTGTTAGGAACTAAATATGAAAATATGATATCAACTAGATGAGTGTAAACATATTCACAGTTTTCTTTTGTGATAATGTAAAATGTTTTTTTCTCTAAGAAAAAGTAGTGACCACAAATTAATATTGTAACTGCCATCTCATGGGGCTTACTCCTATTACAGGAGATTATGCTCCCTACAACTCTTTTGATAACTTACATCTCTAATCTATCATACTTAAAAACATGCGTATCTACTGTTTTGCACATTAGTAAAGGCAAGTCAAAGACAAGGAGACAATCAGTCATATGAAGCTCTTGCCAGTGAAGAGAAAATGTTCCTGTTCCTCAAGGGAAGTACATTTTTTCCTAGAACTTTGCTATGTAAGCAGCTTCTCACCTGGAGGTTCATACTGAGGGCACTTGGAGTGGATTTACACTCTGTTGAGGATTACATTCCACAGCAAGTTTCAAAGCTTGTTTCACAGAGCAAGTCAAAAACCCAAGTGAAGAAAGCTACTATTTAGTTCATTAAGAGCATGTGATCCAACCCTATTCAAATCAACGCTTCTAATCTTTTTCTGCCTTCAATTCATTCACATCTACAAGATAGTCCTGTAAGTAAGATATCTCATTAGTACATATGATTCTCAACCAGGAGGAGGATAAGAAACTTGGTATGGTGCAGGGCCGGGGTGGGAAGAGAAGGCAATTAGAATTTCCAGGGAGATTAAGATAGAGAAAAACGTTTTCTCAATCCTCGCTTTGATACGTCACCTTTTAACAATTAAAAATCAGTGATTTAAAATAACTAGTGTATCCATCTATCTCACTTGGGGGTATCTACATAAAAACCATAATAATAGTGACTAACAACATTTAGTGTTCACCAAGTGTCAGGCACTGTACTAAGTGTGTAAGTACTTCACTTATTTAATGCTCAAACTGACCCTTGATGAGAAAATTGAGGCACAAAGAAGTTAAGTGGCTTTGTTGAGATCACACAGCTAGGCAGTGACAGATCTGGGATTCAAAATCAGGCACATATACCAGAGATTGTGATGTTAACCACAATATTATTCTGCTTGTGATTGCATGGAGATCTATAATGATTAACAAATGTAAATACATAACCATGGTTAAAACATATCATTATTCAATTGCTCATTCATGAATGCTTTTGTATTTAGTCCATTTATTTTTGGTAAGATCAGGAGAATCCAATACTATATTCTTGTGAGTATTCAACAAGCCCTTGGAGCTTCTATAGCTCTGATTTGGATGCTGTGAGCTAGCTCCCCACTTCTGGGTTTACTGATCACTTTCAAGAAGTCTTGCCTCAAATTGGGTTCTGATCCTTCAAGAGGTGACACTTACTTATGGTTCATTCCGACAACTTTACTGATTAACAGTATCCTTATTTGGAAGTCCACTAGATCTGGAAAATATCAACCATAGCGTTAAAAACAACACTAGGAGCCACCCACTTCCCCCTTTGTTTCCAGACTTGCATCACTATGAGTCGGGGATGCAGTGATTAAATTCATAGGCCCGGTTCTACACCATTGCAGAGCTCCTGTACCTCTGTCTGACAGTTTCCTGTCACCACAGGCATCTAGTGAGAAATACATTTTAAAATATGAATATATAAACACTTGGCAGAGTGCCTGGCATATGTAAATAATCAATAAATGGCATATGTCAGTTTTATTAACCTATATGTCTATCAGAAACAGGTTTTTGGCTAAGTAATTTTATAGAGGGCCATATATTATGGGCTTTATATTAAGGTAATCATTAATAGAAAATAGAAGGTGCTTATATTGAGATTGAATATAAACATCAATTATTGAAAATAATTATCCTCATAAATTTATTTATTGCATTTATTATTTTACACTGTTTTAGCTCATTTATAGATGCAGAAATTCTATGTAACACATACACACACTGTGTACACACATGCATACACAATGAATGCGCAGGTAGATCTATGTTGACATAGTTTGCCTTTCCTTATGCTTAATTACTTATGGTACCCCTTCCGAAGCCCTAGAAATTTCTATTTTTTCCTCCTGCCTACTGAAATGTAACTGTACTTCATCATTTTCTTTCTGAAAAAATTCTCTGCTTTCAAAGCTGTTACTTACCAAATATGATGATAATGTCCTGTTAATAGTGTGATGGCAAAGTATTCCAGCACCTATTTCTAGATTCAGATAATAAATAACCGTTCCAAAAATATCGAGAATGTTCCTGGGAAACTCCCGAAGACAATGATTTCACATCTGTTGTATTTTCCAAAAGAGTGATTTTGATGATGGGAATTTAAAGGCAGAAAAAAGAGGAAATGATAACAAGGTAGGATGTAAAAGGTGATTTGAGGTGGTTGTTAGGATTTTCAAGGATTATCCAATTCCACCTTCATAATTTCTTTCCATTTATCAATAATCAATATATTTAAACTAATTCAATAAAGTTACTTCACACTTCAGGCACTGCCAATATAAAAAGTTTTTAGATTTTTAGCAGCAAATGACAGAGGCATTTTTAATTACACAATAAAAGAAAAATCACATATCCAGCATTTGTTATGTATCTATTCAAACACTCATTCTTTGAAAAAATATCCCACGAGTGCCACAATGTTCAAGGCATCATTAGTTACTATGTGCTCCAGAATATAATATATGCTCTGTGGACAAGGAGCTTACAGTCCAATTGAAAAAATAAAAGCAAAAAATCAGAGTATTGAAATGTATGGGCAAACATTAAATTATTTGACTCACATTACTAGGACTCTGGATGGCTATCAATATTTTAAGTTTGACTTATTCAAATCCAAATCCATCACATGCTTCCAAAAGATCATTTTACCTTTACCCTACTTTTCTGCTCTTCCATCTGCTCATCCTTCCAAGAGTCTTGCCTTTTTGCCTTCTATCCTTCTAACACCAACTTGACCACCAAAACAATTCTAAATTCTACCTCTGCCATTCTGATTTTCCCTTTTCTGATCATTGTGATATTTTCCATTGAATATAGAAAATCCACAGGCACTCTTTCATGACTAGGCAGTTATTTCATATATTAGTCGTGCTTCTTCAAATAGATGCAAACTTCTGGAAGGCAGGAACCATGTCTCTATTTTTTGTAATATAGCTAAGAACATCTTACCAAGTGTGTGTGTACAACAAAATTTTGATAAACACATTAATTGAAAAGATCTAGGAGCAGCATTTCTTTTAGCATCCACATTTTTCCTTGTGACTGTTAAGCCTTAATTAACTCTAAGAATCTCAAGCTTCAATATTTTATTTTTCATGTTAGTAGTGCCCAAAATTCACTCAAAATATTAAGGCTAGATATTTTGAGTTCCTATGAATTATTTCTAAAGTAAATTATATTTTTATTGTTATTTGACCAAATGATATAAAATATATATCCAGAAGAACATGAGCACAAATAAAGATGGTTCACATCCACGAGAATAAATATGATTCAGTTGATAGCCAAGTAGTACTTTAGTTCCCACGGGTAATACTGACGGTCACGAAGCAACATTCATGATATGTCACACTTCAATGAAAATGATTGCAATTAGAATAACATGCAACTTAGTTGGCTCTGATCAGACAATGACTATGACTGAGTAAATCTCAGCAGATTTCAGGGGATGGCCTTAGACAAAGGTTGCTAACACCAACATTTTCACATATAACTGGAACATATTCATGCTGTGTAATATTTTCATTCTACAGCCTTTATTCGCAAACGGTATTTTAATAGAGGACTATTCCATTAGTAAACAGACTAGTCTTGCTGACACATCTTTCCTTTTAAAATATACTTTGGCTGAATTCTACCAAAACCATTTTGAATGCAAAAGGGATGCTTTTCAAGCCAGATGGTTTATCTAATAGGAATGTTTTCTGATTAGAGAAACAGCAGTAGACTCATGATCACAGCAGGTGCCAAACTGGTCCTGTAGTTTACATGAATTTGCAACTGAACAAGTCATGAACTAAAGGAAATCTGTTTTATAATGTGCCATGGACTATTCTGAGAGGAAGCGGGATATAAAAGATGTTACCATATCAGATGGATTTCATATATAATTTCTTGATATGACGTAGCCATTATTGCATTTGTGATAAAATTTATTTATATACTAAATTGCTTGAGTATTTTGTGGTTCCTATTAATAAGATTTCAAAATCATAAAAACTTGCAGAGGATTTTATGATGGAATAATAATCTAAAGTATATTTTTATCAAAATAATTAAGAATCTTTTAAATATATATCACTGTTTTTCTTTCTCATTGTCCTTATTTCCTATACCTGTATTTTCTCTTTGTTTAAAGAAACAATTTTTTGATGTACTGGTAATCAGGGAAGCAGAATATTATTAGTATGCTAGGCACCGCTATGCCTAAGTGTGCATAAGATGTACACTTGCAGAGATGGCGTGGAGATGCAGGTTCCTGAATAACAGAATTATTGCCTTTCAAAATAGTGTAAGTTGTTTCTTAGTGCAAGCATAACTATTGGGACATAATAGGCAGTGAGCCCACAGGTCCACTCTCTGACTCAGCAGTACTCATTTCCAATGGTTTGCCGAGACCATCAAACTTTGTAGCGCCTCCCCAAGGTGTAAGATGCAAAGTGTGTAGTCATAACCACCCACCTACTTTCTTATCTTATTTACATCAGATGCTCTGTTTATTTGCTGCTTTGGAAGAAAATCAAGGTAAAAGTAACCTAGAATTGAGTCCAATTCATCATTCTTAGTCATCTTCACCCCAGGCAAATTCTATGGTCTGTTCTAGAACAGTTGGTTAAACAGTAGAGACTGTTGGTACCTGGAACACGTTCAAATCAGAGACATATTATCCAGAAGAATCGTAATTTCCTAATTGATTTAATGGTTTTATAATCTTATAATTATCTAAAGTAATCTTCTCTAAAGGTGTTAAGTAAGCATCAAAATATGTCAAGTTGAAATTGGCGATCCCATTTTCTGATGAAGTACAATGATTTAGCCAGTTTTTTTATACATGGATTTGGGATTAAAGTAATCAGAATTTTACTATGGTTCATTGTTATAAGAATCTTTACAAGGTAAACTTCTGTATCTTATATAATTTGTACTAGTTAATCAAATTCCTTTAGAATTTTTAAAGTATTTATTATTTTTACCATTTGTCTTGGCAGTTGTTCATACACAGACTTGAAACCCTGTACTACATAACTATTTGATGTAGTAACTTGTTATTTTAGGTTAGCTATAAGCATTTATAGTACAGGAAACACATCTTCCATATTGCGTTCAAGTCCTTCACAATTCTGTATTAGGCAGGGTTGATGATCAATGTACTTATTTTATTGAATTGGTTACATTGCTTATGGGAGGACAGATTCTATTGAAATAGAGGGACCTGTTTGTGACTCTTTGCTCAAGTTTTATAGGGCTATAATAAAAGTTGCTCCTGCATTAAGCAACATTGTAGCATCTTTCATCCTTACCTTACTGAATGAACTAAGTGACCAAAAACCTGCGCTTCCTTTCTTTTGAAATGTTTTCACCTTGCTGTGGGTCAGTGATTCTTAAACAGTATAAAGGAGTGCAAATGTATTTTGGTAATCCACAAGTTCTCAATGAGACTAGTTTAATTTTCCTCTTCATTTTAGTAATATTTTAATATATATGCATGAGCTCATATCAGGTCACCTGGATGGTCACTATAAACAAGGACTGCCGTGGGGTTCCACTGCCTGAGTTGGAAATGAGTTGGTGTCATGAGGGAATACCTTAATGGTACTGAGAAAAGAACAGAGGTAGTTTTAGAACATCAGTTATATGATCTTTCTCCATTTACGATGTGCTTAGTTAAGAAGTCAAGCCCAAATGATGCCAATTTTTTCTGTTCCAAAGGAGGTTTCATAGTAACGTGAATGGAGAAAAATAGAGGGAGAACTCAGTCATCACATGGAGTGCAGTAGGGCCCATGTGCCAAACTCAAAAGACCCTACATCATTCAGGTAGTGCCATTTGCATGCTTCAAGCACTGATTTAGTTTGTGCAAGATAACATCATCATTAAACCCACTTAATGTTAATTTTATTTTTAATAATTTACATATATCTTGCAGTAAACTAAAGCTATAAAAAAGAATGTACATATAGTCATTTTTCTTCATGTATATAATAAAAGTAATTTAAGTTATTATTCATGGTCTAGAATAGTTTTTATCCTTCAAAGGGATTATTTACATTTCTCTATTATAAGAAATGTTGCTGTAGTCCATGTGTACTCTCTATGGTTTCTGGGTATTAGTTTACTATTGTGATGGGGCAGGACACAAGGGTCAATTAGTTCAGTTCAGGAGTGAACAAATGTTTTCCATAAAAGGCCAGATAGTAAAGATTTTAGGCTTTGCAGTCCACACAGTCCCTGTTGCAACTACTCAACTCTACTGCTACAGCAAAAAAGCGGCCATAGACAATATGCAAATGAATGGGCCAATATGTTCCAATAAAACTTTATTTACAAAAACATGTAGTGGGCCATGAGCTGCAGTTTTTTGTCCCCTGAACTAGGTGTGTGGACTCAGGATATAGTGTTAATAAAATATTTCAGGAGCTTTTACCAAGCTTCTCAAAAGGGGAAATTAGTACTTACTAGCATAGTTCTCCAAAAGAAAGCTGAAAAATCACACAAAACTTTTCAGTTCTTTCTTACTTTAACTTAGAAATTGTTTATTATTTAGAGAAGCTGAACAAAATCTACCTGAAGTAAAACAGATAAGCTTTGTAGAGCTCAAAAATTTGACAGTGGCATAAATTAGCCACACTATTAAATATTTAAAAAGAAATGATCACTATTCCTAAAGCCAGCCTTTTATTTTCTTCTCTTACACATAAATTTTCAGAAAGTTTCAGGGTTGTGTTTTTATGAATGTGGCTACTTTTCTTGGAAGAAACAACATGGTAAAGTAACACGTTTTAGTAATGGGAGCAAACCAGCTTTCTGATGACAGCATGGATGTATCTAATGCATTCTAAGTACCCTGGGTTCTGGACCATGCATTTCCCATCTTTTGAACAGTTGCTACCTTTAAATGGAATAAATGTAACACATCAGGTACTTTCCCTTCTTGCCAACTGAAAGCTACTAATTGAAAAGCAATGCACAAATAACCAAGAAAAATGTATAATTTTTAAAAATGTTTTCATATTAAATATGACTAGTCTAAATATGATATGAAAAACTGACAATTCAATTCTTTGAAAAAAATAGCAATTTTTATACTCATGATACATCTATGTAATTACAAGAAAATCCTAATTCTTTGAAGAAATCCAATGAATGAAATAAGTTATTACAATTTAAGCAATTTTGTAGCAAACTTAATTTGTTGTATTTAATAATGTATGTGACCATGTTCTATTTTGTTTGTAAAATAAACACAAAATAGTAAATAACTTCTATTAATGTCTAATAGATATTACTTCCACCTAGTTAAATTTTAATGTTTAGCTTATCTTTTTATTTTTAATCCTTTGCAGAAGATTGTAACTTTCTAATATGTCATACTCATTTTTCTTTAGTTCCTCTACTGTTAAACGTTATTTTGTTTATCCTTTCATTCATCCTTTCTCCTATTAAATCATTTATTTATTCTTTATTTCTTTAATTTCCCAATATTTATTAATCATTTCACATTGAGTTAAGCTGGTACATGCCTGGTACACTGTACCTGATGGTTTACATAGAAAGCAGTCATGTATAGAATGATAAATGACATAACAACAGCAGGAGGGTCTAACCTTATCGAGGCAAGGTGTGGAGAGCATCAGCTTTCCAGTAACCCTTGCCTACAATTTAAAGTAAGCTTGAAAGAAGTGACAGCTCATTGAAAATATTCAATAATACAGAAGTATATAAAGTGAAAGTAATTTTTTCATATCTATCCCTCGAAGCTCTTACACACTAGTTATAATCTGTGAGCATACTGATGTGTACAATTAAGAATTTGCACATGCAAGTATATATGTGTATATATATATGTATGTATATGCATACATATATGTGTATATAGGAAAAATACACAAGAATATATTTATTCTTACAAAATTAAACCTGACTGTGTACTGCTCTGCAATTAGAATTTTCCTCTACCCCACAAACAAAATGGCATGGGCATCCTTGCACTTCAGTAAATTTCATTCTTCTAACAGCCAGCTACTCCAAGTTGTAAACATAGTTTACATATCTCCCTTTATTAAACCATCCTCATATTAATAAAATATAACATTACTTCATGTTCTTTATTTCCTAAAAATAATGCAATAATGAACAGCTAAGTGGGAGAATTTCTACGGGATTAAATTCTGCAGGTGGATTTTTCTATTCAAAGTGTTTGCACGTTTCAAAGATTGATAGAAGTAATTTGTCCTTAAATTTACTTTTTCTACCAACTGTGTATGTTTCCCACCTTGCCACATTCACTAATAATTGCTTTAAAGAAAAAAGAAAGTTAGCCTGATAGAGAAATTTTGAATTGCATTGTTTTCAAATATATTCCTTAATGCCTACATTTGATGTTTTCATATGATTGTTGCACTTATTTATTTCTTCTTCTATGAATTACTGTCACATTCTTCATCTATTGTTCTGGTACATTGTTTAAGTATTTCTCACTGATTGTATAATTCATTAATATATAATGGCCATTAATCCATAGTTTACTATGTTGCTTACCATTTACAACTAATCAGGGCTGTGGTTATCCATGAATAACTTTTAAAATAATGATATGTACAGATATTTCTTGACTTACGATGGGGTTAAGTCCCGATAAACCCATCCTAAGATTAAAATATCACAAACTGAAAATGCATTTAACACACCTAACCTCCCAAACACCATAGCCTAGCCTAATCTACCTTAAATGTGCTCAGAACACTTATGTTAGCCTACAGTTGGGCAAAATCCTCTAACAGAAAGCCTATTTTATAGTAAAATGTAGAATAGCTCATGTAATTTATTGAACACAGCACTGAAAGTGACAAACAGAATGGCTGTCTGGGTGCAGAATGGTTGGAAGCCTATTGGTTTTTCACTTTCGCAGTTGCAGGGCTGACTGGGATCGGTGCCTCGCTGCAGCTGCCCAGCACCATGAGAGAGTATTGTACCCCATATCGCTAGCCTTGGGAAAAAGCAAAATTCAAAATTCAAAGTAGTTTCCACTGAATGCATAGTGCTTTCACACCATCATAAAGTCGGAAAATCATGAAGTCATATCGTCATAAGTTGGGACCATCTGTAGTTACATTTGTCATTATTTTATATTGTTTCCACGCTATGTGTCTTGAATAAGAGAGTCTAAGTCAAGATAATAAAAACATTCTGTTAATATTTTTTCTTTAAATATTTTATATGTAACCATTGTGACCTACTTAATAAGTTTGGAGTACATTTCTTTTTTCTTTCTTTTTTTGTTCACTAGCCCAAGCCACACCTGGCCTTAACAGTTAGATGAATGGAATTTTCATCTTCCTCCTTTTGCACATGAAAGACCCAAGAACACTAGTAGCTTACTCGGTCCAAAAGGGATGGGAGCAGCTCTACTGCTTCCTCCCCTTGGTCCCACAGATAGAGGGAGCTGTGATAGTTCACACTCATATGGGCAGCCATGAAAGCATAAAATATTCATGATAGTGAATTTTATGTGTCAACTTGGCTAGGCCATGGTACCCAAATATTTGTTCAAAAATTATTCTAGATGTTTCTGTAAAGGTATTTTTTTAAGATGAGATGAACATTTAAATCACAGACTTTGAATAAAGCAGACTATCCTCATAATGTGGGTAGGCCTCGTTCAATCAGTTGAATGCCTTAATAGGAAAAGTCTGACTTCCCCAGAAGAAGAGGAAATTATACCAGCAAACCATCTTTGGACTCAAACTGCAACTCTTCCCTGGGTCTCCAGCCTGCCAGCCTACCCTGAGATTTTAGATTTGCCATGACTCTCTATCTCATAAGCCAATTCCTTAAAGTAAAGCTCTCCCCCTTTGCATATACATGTATATGCATATATACATACATATACATACATATACGCGTACATATACACATGTGTACGTATACATATACATATCCTGTTGGTTCTATTTCTGTGGACAAGACTGCCCAATACCACAGTGTCAGCTTGATTGGATGCAGAAGGCCTTCCTGTTTCATCCACACACATTATTGAACCAGCCTTGACAAATAAACAACCCTGAGGTTCTTGAAATGCTACTGTCTTCACTCCTGATGAATTCCTTCTATGGGCTCTGGTGACTCCCTGCTGGAAGACCTTGGTCAGGACCGTATGAGTCTATCCTTTTAGATCTATAAATCTTCAAATCTCAGAGTCCAGGAACTTAAGCAGGTATTTGCCTTCCCTGAGCACCCCTAGAATCTTTATGGAAATCATATTTCTCCTATATATATATACATACATTACTCTTCCTCTGTATTGTTTTAATTAATATAACTGTATAGAACGTTTGCTATCTACCAGAGATATCCTATCACTTTGAGTAATTTATTTCCAAAATTTCAACATCTTCACAGTTAAGTTCTGCTAGTTTAAATTACTTTTTAAAGAAATTTTTTATCTTATCTAAATTTTCAAATATGTACAATAAAATTCATGAAAGAGTTATTTTAAAATCTAATCTTTGGTTATGTTCCTTTTTAAGTACTAACTAAGTTTTTCTCTTTGTTCTTAGTCAAAATTATCAGATGTATTTTTTTATATTTATCAAGTAACTTTTCCTTCGGTTTCAATTTCAATACTTTTCTTTGAACATTGCTGTAATTAAACTCCAGACTTATTTGGATTTCATGAGTTCTTCCTTTAGTGTCCTCTTACTTTTCCGTGATTCAAACCAGGCTACCCTATGGCATATAGTTGCCCCATTTCCACAGTATCCTCTGAGCTGTGGTAGTTTTTCCAGTCTTTCCTGATTTTCATGACTTGAAAGCCCTGAGGCATACTGGGCAGGTATCTTGCTGAATGCCCCCAAATATGGATCTATCTGTTGTTTCTCTCATGCTTAGACTGGGGTTCTGGGTTTGTGGAAAGAATACCACAGGGAGAAAGGCCTTTTTCATCACATCATATCAGAGGGTAATGATGTCCACGTGGCATCACTCGTGATGTTAACCTTCATAATTTGGTTAAGGTAGTGTTAGCCAAGTTCCTCCATTGTAAATTTACCATTTTTCCTTTTCTCTATACAGTTCTTTGGAAGATATCAGCCAAGTCTAGCCCATCCTCAATGGGGAGATGTGGGGAAGGGATAAGAATTAAGCTCCACTTCCTAGGGGGTGAGTATCTCCATATAGTATTCGGACTTTTTCTGTGAAAATGATTTCTCACTTCTTCCTCATTTAAATAATTTTTTATATTTATTGATTTCTTTCTTTTTCTTCAATTGACTGTTAACTTCCTAAAATTCCTCCAGAAATATCATCAATCAAGCAAAGCTGAGTTTATTAGACTTGATTCAGTAAAGAAGAATACCACCTGAATAGAGTACTAGTGTAGCATCTGAGAAAGGGAAAGTCAGAGGGAGAAGAGATGTTTGTTAGGTGGTAGTGCCTGGACTGAAGTCTTGCCAGGAGAGAAACTGGTTGGGATTTAGGGGGATTTAAGAAATAATACTTTTGGATTGATGGGCACCATGAAGTGAGGGTCTTGAAATGAGTATTGACGAACAAGCTATTAGTCTTGATTAAAAAGCCATTTTAGTTGGTTCATAGTCTTATCTTCCAAGAGCAAGTATCTCCCAGAGCAAGTAACTGACTTGTTTTTGCTTGTTCTCTGTATTGTTTAATAGAGAGACAGAAGGGAAGCTTAGACTCAGTTTTATGTAACACACTAACAATTTCTATTGGCTTTGGTTCTGAATTTTTTTTTTGGCTTATTTTGTTGTTTCCTAGATTCTTGAGGTGAACGCAAATTTCATTTATTATCAGGCTTTCAAAAAAAATTGATTTAATGTATAAAATTTTGGGGGGTATGATTTAATATATGATTTGATACATAGTAAAATTCATTTCTAAATAATCTCTAATTTCAGTTTTGATTTTCTCTCTGACACAAATGATATAGAAAAGTATATTTTTATTTGCAAAAAATTCATTAATTTTGGCTATTTTAGCTTTTAACTTCTAATTCTATTCTATTGTCTTTCATTATTATAACATATGTGAATTTTGTTTGCATTTTATAGAGTTTTTAACTAATATATTCTATGAATATTTTGGAAAAAATTCTATATTCTCTGCTTACTGGAAATTTTTTAATCTATTATTTTGTGAAATTCTATTTCTTCTTTTTCTTTTTTGAGAAATATTAACCCTGAGCTGATATATGCTGCCAATCTTCCACTTTTTGCTGAGGAAGACTGGCCCTGAGCTAACATCTGTGCCCATCTTCCTCTATGTAGGACACCTGCCAAAGCATGGCTTGCTAAGCGGTGCCATATGCACACCAGGGATCTGAAACAGTGAGCCCCGGGCCACCAAAGCAGAATGTGCACACTTCAGCGCTGCGCCACCAGGCTGGCCCTGTGAAATTCTATTTATAATAATAGTTTTTCTTTGTATGACTTGTAGCCATGTTTTTAGTACATACATGCTTATGATGGCTGCATCTTCCTGGTGGGTCGTACCTTTCGTCTTTTGCTCCTCAAGCTCCACACTTCACCTCTGCTGCCTAGCTCACCACTGCTGTGCTCAGAGCCTAAGAAGGACTCCAGGAAAACAGCTCCTTTGTCTTTTGGTATTCAGTCTTTAATTTTCCATCATCGAGTACTCAGAATTGTACACAGGACAAGCTGTTGTTTTCTTGAACAGTCAAGTCTCATCCTATTAAAAAAATCAGATGTCAGTCTGCAGAGATGTACCATGGTGACCACATTTTCCATTATTATACAGAGCATTTTTACTGCTTATAATGAATAATCTGAAATAACTTTTCTCATAGTAGAGTCTGCTTTTTATTTACCTAGTTATATGGTTCATTCAAGTGATTTTTCTCAAACAATAGAATCTGTCTTAAAGATATGTTACTTCTCTTTCAAAACAGAAACTCACTATTTCCTTTGAAACATCACAAGTCTTTGCAATTCTACTCTCTCCTTCAAAATTTCAAGGAATCTAGGGGCCACATCAGAGTTCAATTTCAAAGCAACCAGTCATATACTCTCTGAAGTCTCTGCAAGAAAGAAGCTTTCCCCAAGCTTCTCCTAAGCCCACAAGAGCAATTTAATATAGTCAGTGATGCCAGTCACTCATTAGAGGCAGGTGACACCTGGTTTAGTTCTTATTGTTCTGCCATTTGCTGTGAGACCTTGAGCAATTTACTTAATTTCTTTACAACTAAATTTATTTATGCAAAGTGGAAATTATACCAGAAACTACCTTATACCACTGTTGTCAGGATTTAATGAGATAAGATCTGGAATGTTGCAAGAGCTCGGCACAGAGTGAGGGCTCAATACAAGATAGCTATTATTAGTAATGGAAGCTCCATCCTGAGATGATAAATATGTGCCTGGCTTGCATATCGTGTTCCAGGGATCATTACCTTCTCCCTGAGCAGAGATCACTGTTACACCTAGAAGCAAGGGCCAAGGACCCGTCAGTATCTGGAGAAGCACATGGAGTAACAGAAGACAGGATACAGGAAGCAGGTGCTGAGTGATCCACTTAATTCGGATGGATGGCATGTGTCTGGCCTAGGGCTATTTTTAACAGGCCAGCAAAACTGCAGCAGATCTTGCTCTGTAGCCTCTTCAAAGCATTGCCAGCACCTGCTGGGCTTCAGGACCAATGGGAGCTTTGTGTAAAGGTGTTTGTTATCCTTTCTGGCCAAGGATTGTTCTTTAATTATGACTTAAATCCCTTGTCACATTATTTAATAATATGCTTCATTCTCACTATCCATCTATCCATTATAAAACAGTAAAAAAGTAAATCGCTAGTGCTAGATGCTAATTTTCTTTTTTATACTCCTTAAGTTTCTGAGAGTTGGCTGCTGGCTCACATCAGCAAGGTGAGTCTGCAGATAAGTGACCACACGTGTGCACTGCAAAAGCACCTCATTCCCTAAATCCTCCTCCTGAGAATAAAAAGAACATGGCTGCCGCTTCACTTCCGCCTTCCAAATCTCACACAAAATGTCTCCTATGACCCATCTAGAACTATTCAGGGAAGGGACTTTGGGAAACATAATTCTCTATTGGCTCAATTGACCCCCCCAATACTAACCAAAGTGACCTCTAATTGGATGTCTTTAGGCACCTCAACTCAACATCTCCAAACATAACCTCTTGATTCCTATTATTTTCTGCCCTCAACTTTCTTGTCTTCCAATGTTCCATATGAAAGAAAATGGCACCACCACTTATCTAGTTGCTCAGGATTAAAATGTTGCAGTCACATTTCATCCTTCTATTTCTCTTACACCTCATATATCATCTCTCAATGAATAGTAGAGCAAAGGTAATCAGAGCTACCTTGAGAATATGTTCTTATTTTCACTCTTCTCGCCACCTCCACCACCACCACCCTCGATAACCTAGTTGAAGTCATTACCATATCTAATGTGGACAACTTCTGTAGCCTCCTAACTTGTCTCATTGCTTGCTGTCTTGCATTTCTCAGTCTGTTCTCCAATAGCAGCAAGAATGATATGTCTAAGTGGCAAATCAGGTAATGTTACTCCTCTCAAAATCTGTCAATGATTTCCCATCATACTTAGAATAAATTCCTCATTTCTCCCTACTGCTTATAAGTCATCACTTGGTCTTGTCTCTAGATTTCTCTGTGTCTTCATTTCCTACCATTCTATTGTGCCTACTTCTGCCTAGCCACTATAGTTCCCTTGCTACTGCTTAAGTGCTCTGAGCACACTCTTGTCTCAGGAGCGTGCACTTGCTATTCCCCCACACTGAAATACTATTCCTCCACATACTTGCATGGCAGGGTCACTTACTCATTTCATTCAGCTTTCTGTTCATATGTCCTCTTACACAGTAGCTTTTCTGTTTATATCGCCACTTCAAAGAGAAGTTGCTTTTTTTCCCTAAAATAGCGTCCATATCTGTCTATCCTATTTTCTTGCTTCATTTTCCTTCATAGCACTTATTACTCTCCAATGTTTTCTTCTAACTATTTTTATTTTATTAATATATGTTCCCCATTACACTAGAACGTAAGCTGCATGAGAATGGGGCTAGGTCTGTACTATTCACTTTTGAGTTCCCAACACTTATAACACAGCTTGCCTCATCGTAGACACTCATAAAGTGAATCTTCTGTTTATTGGTAGGTATAGGTTTGTTTTCTCTTGGTAGTAATTTGAGCATGTCCTACTGAGGGCCCTAATAGAAACTCTGCTATATGGAACTGATGCTGGGTCATTAGCTATATATTTGCAGCTTGTGCACTTCAGAAGACACTACAGAATGCAAGGGGCACCCCTTGGATTTGCGTCATATACAAACTCTGCAGCTGTTTGTATCAGCCATGTAAACAGGAAGGAAATGAGTGGACAGAGACCCAACCTTGAGGCTAACAGAGATGCACCAGGTAAAAGTGATAAATTTCAAGCAGGTGTAGTAATAGCATCCTTAAGTCATATCACACAGGTGGTAAGACTAGGGACCATGATCTTTACTGAGGTCATTTTTCTCACATAGATAAGATATAATAAATGCATAATTTTAGGCCACTAAAATGTGTGTGATTAACATTTAATAAAAAGAATGTGTCAGCTGAACAATATCACATTAGATAGATAAAGTTAAATAATATATGAAATTGAATTAATGAAATGTATCTGGAAGCACAAAGAGAAATGGCAATAACTGATATAAAACTAAACATGTTCATGGTATTTTTTCTTTCAATCTCTTAGGAATTTTATTAATTTAGGAGGCTTCAGGAAGAGATAAATGCTCTGTATGCCTTTTTTCATCCGTCCCCATGCAATGAGGTGAGAGAGATTTCAAACTGAAATGCACTTTGAAGTCATCAGGACAGAAGAGTTATCAATTTTAAGGTCTTTCTCTCTTTTTATTTCTACTGTTCCTCAGGTCATTTTATGCCCTGAACCATTTAACTCCCTCTTTCTTAGGTCTCTATCACTCATCTCAGTTCTCTCTAACTTCTCTATTCTCGCATTTCACCTCTGCCTTCCTCCCATTAAACTCACTACAAGGCCCACAAATCATGGCCTCTGGGGAGTCATTTATCTTCTGTACTTCAGTTCCATCATCTATAAAATAAAAATACTACCAATCTTTTAAGTATTTTACAAATATAGTATGGCATAAAGCAAATAATATATGTGGAGAATGACGGAAGATACTATGAGACTATCTGAAGGTAAGGAAAGTAGAGGAAGCTAGATCACTAAAGGAGCTGTCACTAACAGAGGAACAAGACCAAGCAGGAGTCTAAAGAAAACGACAAGGAGCCAAAAGCGGGAAGCAGGTGATGGAGAAGTTGACTGTGCATAAGAGCTTACGGGAACAGTATGGAAATTAACGGAACAGCTTGTGAAGGTACAAGACAAGCACAAGTAAATACAATCTTTTTGCTCATCAGGGATAGTGAGGCACCATGGTAAGCTAAATATATGTGAATGTTTATGTGCATTGGAAATTGGTTAATAAAAACAGGGGCTGGCTTACTTATAGTGAGTTAGGAATTAGAATTAAGTAATGATTGCTCTTGCTGTGTTTGGGTTTGGGTGGAACTGCATTATGATTAGGCTGATAGAATAAGACATAAGTGCAAAATCTATTGAAGGCTCAGCCTCTCACTCCTATCAAAGGCGTAAGAAAATGAGCAAGAAATAATAGTCCATTAGAGTCAACCAACTACCAATCCCAAGAGATTTCTGTGCAAAAGCCAACAGTAGAGGTTGTTCAGAACAGGGATGTGGATGATCAGAGTAGAAGATTGTCTGCTGGCCTAAGGCTGTGACTGCTCTTCACGCATCTTAAGCCTAAAAGACTTGATGTACCTCTCGCAGTGGGATATGTCTTAGGAAATCCCAAGGAAAATGGATGAAAGTTGCAAATGTTAGGTTCTGATATAAACAGATCCTCTGATTCTTTCAGAATTAGATGTTAATGAGACTTCAGACTACTGCTCCTCCCCAGGGAGAAAATCACTAGGGCAATTCCTCTTTCCTATTTTGGGACTCTGAAGAGGTGGCTAATTCTTGGTGAGAAGAGTTGTTCTAACCGTATTTGTGCTCTCAGTTATCCAGGCTTTGGAGTGCAAGGAAGTAAATTCCTAGTAAATAAATTAAAATCATTTTTCCATTTTACACATTAATTGGATGAAAAGCTATATCATTGTTATGCCACGGATCCACATCCCAAATTCTTGGAAATTAGAGTTTTGTCTTTTATTGATTATTATCTCTATATATTTTCGTCTCTGGAAAAGAATTTTTAACAGTTTAACACTAAACTCCAAACATGACATTAAAAAGAAAATTTAAGAATTATATTTTTGTTTGCCTTGCAGTAAATAAAAGATTCATATCAATAGGAAAAATCAGGTAACTAAATACATTGTTTTATCTGACAATTTTATTTTATTTTATACTATTTATTGACGTGGAAGAACTTATACAGATGATTCAGGTGGTATAGAAATCAACTTATTGTTCAAAATATCACAAGATCATGAATATTTTTTACATCAATTTAATGGATTTAATTTAAAAAAGCATCTTTTTTTTCCTAGGAAATATATATTGTATTAAATCTTAGATTTCTATTTTGCTCTATAATGTAAAACTGTTTGTATTTATTTCCACCAGTTTATTTACTCAGCAAATATTTGTATAATATCTACTATGTGCCAAGCACTATTCTAGGTAATGGAGATAGAGAAGAAAACAAGGAGAACAATGTTCCTGTTCTCACAGTGCTTGTTCTAGTAGTGGGAAGAATAGATAGATAGATAGATAGATAGATAGATAGATAGATAGATAGATAAATAGATAGATAGAATGTCATGATAAAAATAAATAAAGGTGCTAGACTTCTTGGTAATCTAAACCTTCAACTTGAACTGTAAGATTTGGAGAAAAAATATTCTTGTCAGGGAAATGACAATGACAAAGTCTAAAGACAAGAACTAGCTTGATTTTAGAAAACAGGCAAAAAGTCAGTGTCATTGGAACAAAGTGAGCACAGTGAATAGTATGACATGAGGTTGGGGAATAGGGAGAAAGTAGATCATTCAGGGCCTTGTAGGATAAGGCAGGAGTTTTATTTTATTCTATGTTCAATGTTGTATTACTTGTCTGTTCTGTACAACAAACCGCTTCAAAACTTAGCAGCTTAAACCACAACTTTACTTATTTTGCTTACAAATCTGCAAACTTCCATGCAGTATCAGCTGAAAGTGGTTCAACAAGGGGCTGAAAGATTAAAGATGGCTTACTCACATGACCACCAACTTGATGCTGGCTATCAGATGAGAGCTCAGTCTGGACTATAGGCTAAGGGCTTAGGTTCTTCTTCACACGGCCCTCTCCACACGGGTCTCTTAGGAGTGGCTAGGTTTTAGAAGCAAGCATTCTAAGTGAAGTAGAAAGCTGTATCATGCTTTATGACCTACTCACAAAAGCCATATAGCATTCATTGTTACAATCCTGCCCAGGCTCAAGGGCAGGGAATAGCTCTTGATGGGAAGGGTATCAAAATCATACTGTAAGAAGAAAAAGTGAGATGGGAGATCCTGTTACGGCCATCTTTGAAAAATACAATCTGCCACTGTTTGTCTTCAGGCTATAACGATTTGTATCCCTCCCACATACAAAATATACTCATTCCCGTACCCAGGACTGAAAAGTATCATTCCATAATTGCATCAGCTCAAAGTCAAGAATCTTATCCTCTAAATCAAATCTAGGTATAGGTGACACTCTTTGTGTGCACTTCCTCAAATACAGCTCTTTGAGCACACTTTCTTATGATATAATGAAATGTGACACCTCTGACATCAAGAGAATATTTCTAGGTCTCCAAATACTCAAAATAAAATGGTGGGTCAGGCTTTGAATAATTGCTATGGACAATCCCATTCAAAATGACACAGTAGTCACTGGTCCCTATCAATTCTGAAATCCAGCCAGTCACAAGTTGCCAGTTCCTTTTCAGTCCTACTCCCTGGAAGTTATTCTCCAGAGCTCTTCATTCAACTCAGTGAGCTCATGGTCCTTCCCTCTGAGTCCACTTTCTTTTTCCCTAAGTATCTTAAGCCTGTTGCCTACTTCTAAAGGTTTGAGCATTCAGGGCCCTTTCTCATGTTGTGCTATTTCTTTTCCTCTTATTACAAGCTGATACAATTCCTTTAACAATTTGAGTGGGCTTTCTGTATATTGATTTAGAATTCATTTCATCAGACAAAAGCTATAACCACAAATCTTTTCCAGATAAACCATTCTCTTCCTTAACCTCACCATGACACTGCTGTGGGATGACATCTTCAAAACTCTCATAAGCCTTATTGTATAATGGAGAGGACTGAAAATCACACTATTATGATCCTTAGAAGGGCTTTTTTCTGTTTAAAGATGAAGAACCATCTCAGATCTCTCTGAGATCTTAGTGGATTTTACAGTACAATTGATCTTCTCCCTTAAGCCAGTCCTTTATTTGAGCATCATTTGCCACCTAGAGAGATTTGGAAAGAGAGACAGATTCATTTTGAAACTAAAAAAGTTCTGGGTCCCTTATATTTAAGAGTTCACTTTTAGCTCATACCTCTCTTCTCACATTATATCATAGGCAATGAAAAGAATTCAGGTGACACTCAATATTCTGCCTGAAAATTCCCTTAGCTTGATCATCGAGTTCATCAGAACATTTCCTATCTCCTATGTTACTTCAGGCAATAGTGTTGTCAAAATTTCCATCACTACAAACATCTTCCAATCACATTTTTATTTTTAATTTTCCTTTGAGCTGCCAGAGACAGACTCCTCAAGATTCTTTAGGCTTTTGTTAACATTTTTGCAAGCCTTCTAGCTTCCTCATATGGCCTGTCCCAAAGCCAATGCTACATGTTTTAGGGATTTTACAGCAGCATCTTTAGGTACCAAAATTTGTGTCAGTTTTCTATTACTGTATATATATTTTAAAAATTATCCCACAACTTAGTGACTTAAAACAACAATAATTTCCTTTGCTCATAGTTCTGTAATCTCATTAGGGCTTGGTGTGGATAGCTCATCTTTGTTCCAGATGTCAAGATGGCTCACTCACATGGCTGGCAAATTAATACTGGTCGTTGACTGGTAAATTAGCAGAGATGAGGAGGCCTAGGTTTCTCTCTATATATGGGCTGCTCCACAGGCTACAGGGGCTTATTCAGGCACGGTGACTGCTGTTCGAAAGCAAGTGTCCCAAGAGAACTAGGCATGGTTTTATCTGATTTTATTACCTATAGTGTCACTTCCACGTGAATCATAGGGCCATCCAGATTTAAAGGGAAGGGATATAGACCCCTATCTTTAAGTGGTAGGAATATCATGTCACATTAGAAGAGTAGAGTGTGAGAGCCATCTCTGGAAAATAAAATTTGCTCATGAGAGAATATATTGAATGGATTTGAACAAGATTAGTAATGTAATCTGATTTTTGTTGAAAAAGATCATTCTGGCTATTATGTGAAAGATAGACAAATGTGTGGTAAGACCAGAGGAAAGGAGCCTATTAAAGAGGTTATTTCCAGAGTTTAGGAAAGATATGATATGATGCCAGCTTGTCCTGGGAAGAAGAAGTGGAGATAAAGAAAAGTTTGAGATACTTTGCAGAGGTAAAATCAGTGGAAATACATTAGGTGCAGTCGTTGAGAGAAAGGAATCAAAATATACTTCTAAATTCTGTGCTTGAGAAATTGTGTGAATTGTAGTCCTGTTTGCTAAGATGAGGATGACTAGGGAATACATAAGTTTTATGTTCGGTTTTACAGGAAGAGAAGTTCAAGAGCTCAGATTTGTATGTGTTAAGTTTGAGTTCTTATTAAATATCCAAGTGTCGATGTTAAGTAGAACATTTCATATATATGCCTAGAATTCAGAGGAGACATCAGAGATAGAAATGCCATGTGGTGGGAGAGAAGAAGTCATCTGCATATAAATGGGCTATGATGAAATAACAGCAATTCAGTTGGGTATATAGAAAAGAATGGGCATCCCAGTATCCTGGAGCACTGTGATAGAGAGCTGGTCACAGACATAGGAGCCAATGAAAGCAAATTAGAAGGAAAGGCTAGTGAAGGTGGGGGAAATCCAAAATGCCTATTATTGTAGAGGTCAAAACAAATGTTTCAGTTACTATGGCTCTGTAACAAAAGCACTCTAATACTCCAAAACTAATGAAATTAATTTTTCTTTTTTTTTTTTGAATCAGCAACCTGAGCAGGCCTCTACTCTACTCCGTTTTACTAAATATCAGCTGGGGCAGCTTGAGGCAACAAGCTGAAATCATGTGAAAGCTTGCTTCCTCACTCATGTGTCTGGTGCCTATACTGGGAGCTGGAACAGCTGGAGTTCCTAAGGCATCTTTCTCTATCATTATGTAGTGCCTCCATGTTATCATTCCAGAATGGAGGCTTCAGGGTAGCTAGACTTCTTACATATCAGCTCAGGGATCCCGAGGTGTGTGTCACAAGAAAGAGAGCCAGGTGAAAGCCACATCTTTTATTACCTAGCCTACCTAACATTAAATCCATATTTTAATGGTCAACTCACTTTCAAAGATACACTGAAGTTCAAGGAGAGAGAACATAGACCCCATCTCTCAATGGAAGGGAGAAAATAGATACCATCTCTCAATGTCACTTTATTGAGAGCGTGTGAGAAATACCGGCGCAGCCATCTTTGGAAAACATAAACTGCTACAATAAGTAAAGTATATCAGGTAAGGTCAGGAAGAGTTGATTCCATAAGATATCTCGTAAATTGAGCCTACAAGAGTGAGCAGTGGACGTGGCAACTGTTGGAGGTCACCCATAACTTTGGCATGAGCAATGGCAAAGGAGGTAAAGGGATGAAAATTAGACTGGGAAGGGGTAAAAAAGGAGAGAGAGAGAAAGTGAGAATAGTAACTATAGATGACCTTTTTGAGAAAATTTGCTGTTGAAGGGAGCTACAAAATACAGTAAGAGCCGGAAAGATACATAAGTTCAAGGGAAGTCTTTCTGAAAGACAGGAAATATTTGTATGCCGATGGGAATAATTTAGGAGAAAGAGAGGGAGATTGATGATGGAAAGAAAAAAGAGAGGAGGAGGGCGGACACGAAGTCTTCGAGAAGGAAAGAGGGCCAGAGGATCAGAGTACAGTTGAAGGAAATGTACTTTTATGGGAGAATGGACTCTATCCACGGCCTCCTGAGGGAAGTCAGAGGCTGTAAATAAAGATACACGATTTACTAGTTCAGTGAAAACAAATCATGGTTTTGTGAATATAGTGAAAGAAAACTCATTCCAAGAAATTGGCAATGCCATTTTTGATTCATATGTTCTTAAGTATAAAATTAAGGTAACCGTTATCATAGGCAAGATCATACAATTATTCCTTCATCTTAATCATGTCTCTGCCTCTAATGATCTGAAATGAAACTCCACTCTTCTTCAGTTTTACTCATCTTCTCTCTACTAACTCTTTGGTTTCTGTGTTTCTGCAAAATTTTAGCTGAAAGAATACTAATTGGGAGTCATCCAAAATAGATTTCGGTCTTTGGTCTGCTATTTATTTAGTTAGTGTTGACAACGCAATTTTGTTGGTCCTTAGTTTCTTCTTTTGGAATGGGATTTTTAGATTACATGATAATGGTGATAAAAATAGTATCTTGCTTTATATAACAATGGAAAATTTTAACATTTTTAGATATATGCCTTTTTCCTCTAAATTATCATGTTCTAAGAGAAAGTTTAAATTTAAGATAAGACTAAATTCATATTTCTCAATACTTCATATTTTAACCTCATATGCAACATATTTTTTACAACATGACTTTGTAATTAATCTTGTGGTTTATGTGTGAACGTGTAATGTTTAACTTTCACCATAATGTTCTCTCATAAAACTAGAAAAGCTTGCGTCCTCTTTATTTATTTTTTTTTGCCTTTAAAGTGCTGAAAGCCCACAGCAGACGCATAATATATGCTTAGTGATGATAATGAAGGCAATGCGTCAATATACAGAGTTTTCTTTTTGATAATGAAGATGTTACTTGATGTCCAGTACTCTTCTAAGTATTTGAAATATATTATTTCATGCTCACAACAATGTGAGATAGTTACTATTTCTGCAGCAACTAAAATTAGATACAGAGTGATTAACTAAGGTCAAATAGCTAGCAATTCTGGATGCAATGTCCCTAATCTTAACCATTAATAAAAGTTGCCTCTCTGATGATGGTGAAATTAATGACAATGATGGTTAAGAAAATGATATTGAGAATTATGTAGCTGAGAGATAGGTAAATAAATGAAGCTTAATTCTAAGAATAAAATGCTTAAAGCAAGGTAAAAGAGAGTGATGCAGAGGAAATTAGCTTGCAAGTGGACTAGTACCACCAGAACACAGAGAGAGTGGCAGGGAACAAGACTAAGTAACCAGTTGTCTGAAATGAAGGTGTGAAATACAGTCTCTTTTATGACATTAATGTTGTATGACCAATCAAAATTTGATCATTAAACAAAATCAACCTCTTGGATTATGGATCCATAAGGAAAACACATTTAATTCCTATTTCTAGCAAGACCCAAAGTTAAGTTGAATTGATGATCAACAATATAAGTGCATAATTATTTTAGTCAGGATTTATATATATATATATATATACATATATATATATATATATAAACACAGACTAATACAGAAGTATTAGAATATAATATAAATATATACTTATGTATGATGATCAGATAGATATAAGAAGATTCCTTATAGAGAATTGGCTCCTGCAATTATGGAGGCTGGGAAGTCCCAAGATCCGCAGTCCCGGGAGAGCAATGTGTAATTCCAGTCTGAGTCCAAAGGCCTGAGAACTAGGAGAGCTGATGGTATAAGTTCTGGTCCAAAAGCTGGCAGTCTTGAGACCCAAGAAGAACTGATTTTCAGTCTGAGTCCAAAGGCTGGAAAAGAACAATGTCCCAGCTCAAACAGTCAGGCAGGAGGAGATCCCTCTTACTCAGCCTTCCTGTTCTGTTCAGGTCTTCAATTGATTGGCTGGTGCCCATGCACGTTAGGGAGGAGAATCTGTTGTATTCAGTCTACTGATTCAAATGTTAATCTCATCTAGAAATACCCTCATGACACAATCCCTTTTAAATATCCACCAGCAATATATAAGAGTTCCAGACATTGCACATCTTTACCGAAATTTGATTCTTTCAGTATTTTTAATATTAGCATTCAACTAGGTGTGAAAGAGTATCTCACTGTAGTTAAACAATTATATTCTAAATAAACCCAATAAATATGCTGACACATTTGATTGTGAAAACACAGAACTGGCAGTACTTAGTGGCCAATTCTCCAATTACAAAAGTGAGTTCTTTGAGTAGAGAATATAGATCTTGAATATTTGAACTGCAAGTATGAAATTAAATAGTGATGAGCTCAGTGATAATTTAGACTCCGTATCTGGGGCCTTCAAAATAAGAAATAAGTTATCTCATTTCCTTTCTTGCTTTTTTCTATCTTTTGTGTTTTTTTTGTAGATTTTGCCCTAAATCTTATTTTTGCTCACTTCCATGGTTAGGGAAATAAAAGTTTTTAATCTCATTGTCCGTATTGATTAGAATCAAATACTATTGCAAGATTTTGCTTAAAGTTTAATTTGTACATATTTCCTGACTCAAACAAAATCACTTTGATGACTTCTGGTTGAAAGTATTTTTAATTTAAAAATAAAACAAATAATTTATGAAGAAGGATGACACATTAGGGTCTGACTTCTGTCAGATAAAAGTAGGAGAAATATGGATGGGCTTTGTAAGATCTTTAAATTAATTTTTAGGCTCTGAAGCATTAGCCAGTGGTTACATAAAAATTGTTTGTGGGTCAGAATCTAACAAATTGGTTTTCGATTATCTAGTTTAAAATCAAACAGATGACGAGATCCTTTCCTGAAGTCACGGAAAGTTAGGAACGACTTTGAGACTGCTGACAACAGACACATTGTGTTTGATTTGCACAGTGTTTATCATGTTTAAAAATCCCAAATTTAAAAATTTTCTTATTTAACATAAAAATCCTGATCTGACTCCCTTGAAAAATGGAAAGATCTTATTAGAATAGTACCACATTCATACCAGAAATCACCTAAGGGCAGGTAGTGACTTCCACCTGCAGAGGAGCTACAAGCCCGTCTTTACTTGCCTCAAGCACTCCCATTTCCTCATATTCTGTTTCACTAATTTAGGTTATATATTTAGGCCATATAAGCATTTGAGTGTGTGACCCTCATCTAGAGCATATCTCTGATTTAAAGACAAAAAACATTGAGTCCTATTGATATTATTATTATTGGTAACACGAACATCACTTTTACTATATGCCAGGGACTATTCTAAGTGACCAATATATATTTCCTAATTTAGCCTTCAACTTAACCCTTTAGCGTAGTATCTTTATTACCCCCATTTTAAAGTTAAGAAAACTGAGTCACAAATAGATTAAAAGACTAGTCCAAGTCTCACACTGAGCTTCTAACGAACTGGTGCTGGGGCACAGGTATTATGATTCTTAGTGTAATCATTTGTCAGCCACCTCCTAGATGCAGTCCTCTGATCTCTGATTTAGTTCTCAGCAGCGAATTGATACATTATGCCCAGCCCTTTAAGCTGAGGGGGGAAAAGGACTTATTCTAGAGGATAGGTTACTCAATAAAGCAATTTTTTCTAAAAGTCCCAAGAAAAGGAAAGTATATTGTTTTTCATTTCTCTGATAAATTTTCTGATCTCCCTTTTCTGATATCAGCACATCATTTCTCGTTGACCACAGGGATGTGCACATGACTCAGGCTTTTTAGATTCAGTTAATGGCTCATATGTGAGCACATGACCCAGAAGCTACAGTTCTTTCCTGGGCTTGATTTTCAGGTGTGGTGGAGTGCAGCTTTCCGTCTGCTTCCTCCTAGGATCCTAAACAGGCAAACTGGATTTTGCTGCGAGCTGTGATCACTTTCCCTCAAAGTAGAGAAGGTCTATCTACAGGATATAACCAAAGAACTACAGAGGAAAGTGAAGGCCAGGAAGTGGGGGATGGGAGAAGCTATGGAAACCACTCTTTCCCGTTTAATTTTGCTTAAGCTAGTGCATTTTGGCATTTGGTCATTTGACTTTAGTAATACAGTAGTCCTAATTAATACATAGTCCTGATTAATACAGCAGGATATCGGACAAGCTGAGACTCCTGGGAAAGCAGCTGATAGTCCTAAAGTTAAAATGGTATAAAGCTGAAAAAATCTAATTACCAGCTAAATACAGAGATCTAGAAAGATCTAGTTCCAGAGATTCAGGACAAGGGCCAAGATCCAGGAATTCAAAGTAGGGACTACATAAACCCCAAATTCTGGGCACAAAGGCAAGAGGAGGATGTGGCCCCCACAACATTAGCCAATATTGGCCTGTGGCTTGAGATCAAAGTTAGCACTTCCTTAAGACTTTAGTTACCAGGAGGTAAAAGGAAAAACCCACAGATTTTTTAAATCTGAGTGATAAGAGGGTATTTTCATATCCACCTAGCGACACCACAGCAAACCCATCTCAAGAGAACACGGGAGGATCTGGAATTGCATGAAGCTACTATGATTCACTTACCTGTGAAGAAGAGGTAGCACGGCCAGTAAACACCTGTCCATACTTCCAGGAAATAGTTGAAACAGGGAAACAGCCTGTTATATGTTCACATATACTAATGATTGCAAATCATTTAAAAAATAAAAACAAAAGGAGCCATCTTTGACCTCCCGCTTGAGTTTTTTTTAAAAAATTCTCAAGAGTATTATGAAAGCCAGTTGAAAATAAACATCAAATGCCCCTGAGCTGGTCTCATTATGGCAAACCCATTGATTGTAGATATAGCATACAAAGATTCTATACCCACTCACCTCCAAGCAGATGGAGTGCTTCCAAACTTTTCTTTTTCATCGACTTTAATAACCGTAGCAATGCATAGGTCTCCTAAAAGTCTGCTTTTGCATCTTAACTCCCTTTTCTTGCTTTGGCTCTACTGGATTTTATAGTCAGTGTTTACTTTAGTTCCTCTCATATGTATAGTGAAGGGCAACCCCCTATCATGCTCTTTCATTGGGTCATCATCAATCCTGACCCCTTCAAGAGGGGAAGAAGATGAGTAAATACAAATATATGTGAAGAAATCCAAGGACAGTACAAAAACTGGAGCTGCAACTGAAGATCAGCAAATAAGACTATTTTCCCTCTCTCAGATAATAGCTAGAGAATCTGAGAAAAACCACTCGAAAGCACACAAATGAGACTATACAGTGAAGACAGCCATTGAAACAATTCATGCTGTCTTTTTATTTCAAAATAAGGAAAGTGGGTAGAAATTCTAGCTCAGCACTGCTCATTTAAATTTAGAATTTTAAAGAATTAATAGGAGAGCCTCAATTCACTCTTGCTAATGGCTAAAATGCTTCTATTGGTGTTTTCAGTTGTGTCCACTCTCAGTCCCTCTTGGAGCTTATTGAGGAAAAACAATGTGTCTACAAGCTTTTAATAGAACAAAGAGTGTATCTGTCAGCTCTACCCACGATTTTAGGCATTGGTGCCTCTGATCATCAATTTACTTTAGCTTTGCTCCTGACTCACAAGAATGCTAAGTACTCAAGGGATTAAATTCTAGTCCCTTGGGGTTCTGTACAAAAATAGGCTGATTTGGTCTAGTAATCAAATGAGATTTGTTTTACAAGTACATACGAGCACAATTACTGAAACTAAACACAAATAGAGGAGAGAGTTGCCAAGCCAAAAAGAGTGTCAATATTTTAGAACAGGGAGATAAAAACTATAATAAGGCATCCGCTGTGAATGAGACAAATATCTGCCCAATTCTAGAAGAAAGTCCTTGGCTAAAATCCTCCTCTTAAACACTAGACATTTTATAACATGAAGTGATACAACCCTATGTATATTCCTACCTTTTTTAATTCCCTAGTAACAAACACAGCTATGGCTTAATTTAGCAGTATAGAGACCCCCAGAAGAATTTACAAGTAGAAGAAATGATAATACATCTAAAAATGTGGAAATACTATTGGAAAAATAGAAATAACTCTTCTTTTCGTTCTCATATTTTTTCCCAATATCTGGTATTTTCCTAATTTATGCCAACATCTAGGGACTGTTGGAGGGGGAAGGGACGAGGCTCTATTTAATTACTTTGTGCATAGATCACAGCAAGAAGCTAGATAATTTAATGTTAATTTATTCCATGTATTAGCCTAGCACTATGCATATTGGAGGATTTATAAAATAATATATAATTTTATAATAGTGTAGGTTATAAATACAAAAATAAAATAAGTAGTAATAAATGATGAGCCTAATAGCTTTAAAGTGCTGTTTAATACATATTTCAAACAAAATATAAATTTACAAAGATCATTTTTGTATGAATTATAATTAAAATGAATTAGAAAATAAGCTTATTTCTTATTTACTGCGTTTATCAGTGGTTGATTCCTTTTTATTGCTGAGCAGTTTTTCATTGTACAGATTTATCTCAATTTGTTCATCCATTCACCTATGGATGGATGTTTATATCAGTTTCCATTTTGGGTTATTATGAAAAAAACGACTGTAAATATTAATGTATAAGTCATTGTGTGGACATATTGCTTTCATTTATCTTGGGTAAGTACTTAGGAGTGAGGTTCCTGGGTTGTAAGGTAAGTATATATTTTCTTTTATATACAAGAGCCAAACTGTTTTCCATATTGGCTGTACCATTTTCCATTCCCCTCAGCAACGTCTGAGAGTTCCACTTGCTCAGCAATTCAAATTCTCAGGGATTTTTTTTCTGTCATTTGTTCGTTTGTTTGCCATTCCAATAGATATGCGGTAGTATCTCATTGAGTGTTTAATTGCTTTCTCTAATGGAGCTACTTAGACTGCATCATCAGGCGACATGCAAAGGAAGCCCATCTTGAGAAAGCAAAATCAATAAAGATGAGAATTAGGGATGTAGAGAGAATAATTTGAAGCTTCCTCCAGCCATCACCACAGAGACTCATGCTTCAAATTCTGAGGTCCATCAGTCTACTTCCTTGATTTTGTGAAATTCTTAGCGAATTTTTAGTGGTCTAGTTAAGTCAATCCCTATAATGAACACTATTTGCTTTGTTTGTACAAAGTAGTTTGATTTGCCAATTATGTTTCACCAAGAGTCCAAATTAATACCCAAAGTTAGGAGTTGTAGTAGGCAAATTATCTCAGCGTATAAAAGAGTATTTTGTTGGAAGACTTTTGATTACAGATTCCATCTCCTGACTAGGTACAGATCTATTCGGATTTTCTATTTCTTCATGATTCAGTTTTGGTAGGTTGTGTGTTTTTAGGAATTTATCCATTTACTTTAGCATCAAAAAGAATAAAATATTTAGGAATAAATTCAACCAGGAGGTGGAAGATCAGTGCACAGAAAACTATAAACACATGATGAAATATATTGAAAAAGATACAAGTAAATGGAAAGATATTACACATTTATGGATTGGAAGCCTTAATATTGTTAAAATGTCCATACTACTCAAAGTGATCTACAGATTCAATATAATCTCTATCAAAATTCCAATAGCATTCTCACAGTAATAGAAAAACAATTCTAAAATTCATATTGAACCTCAAAAGACCTTGAATAGCAAAGTCAATCTTAGAAAGAAGAACAAAGCTGGAAGTATCACACTTCCTGATTTCAAACGTTATTACAAAGCTATGGCAACCAAAACAGTATGGAATTGTTATAAAAACATAGATATAGATGAGTGGAACAGAATAGAGAGCCCAGAAATAAATCCACACATATATGGTCAATTTCTGACAAAGGAGCCAAGAATATGCCAATGGGGAAAGAATAGTCTCTTCAATAAATGGTGCTGGGAAAACTGGATATCTACATGCTGAAGCATGAAAGAGGACCCCTACCTCCCACCACACACAAAAATCAACTTAAATAAAATTTAAATATAGAACCCGAAACCATAAAACCCTAGAGGAAAATATAGTGAAAAAGCTCTTTGATATTGGTCTTGGCAATGACTTTTTTTTGGATTTGACACAAAAGCAAAAATAAACAAGTGGAGCTACATCAAACTTAAAAGCTTCTGCACAGCAAAGGAAACCATCAACAAAATGAAAAATCAAACTATGGAAAGGTAGAAAATATTTGCAAATCACATATCCAATAAGGGGTTAATATCCAAAATATACAAGGAACTCCTACAACTCAAATACAAATAACCCGATTAAAAAATAGGCAAAGGACCTGAATGGACATTTTTCCAAAGAAGACATACAGATGTCCAACAGGTGCATGAAAAGATGCTCAACATCACTAATATCAGGGAAATGCAATTCAAAACCATAGTGAGATATCATCTCATACTTGTGAGAATGGCTGTCATTCAAACGACAAGAGATAAAAAATGCTAGCAAGGATGTGGAAACAAGGGAACCCTTGTACATTGTTGGTGGGAATGTAAACTGGTACAACCACTATAGGAGACAGTATGAAAGTTCTTCAAGAAATTAAAAATAGAATTAACATATGATCCAGAAATCACACTTCTGGGTATATATCTAAAGGAAACAAAATCATTATCTTGAAGAGATATCTATACTCTCATGTTCATTGCAATATTAGTCACAATCCAAGGCATGGAAACAATCTAGGTGTCCACCAAAAGATGAATGGATAAAGATGTGATATATATGTATATATAATGTAATATTATTCAACTTTTAAAAAGAAGGAAATCTCACCATTTGCCACAACATAGGTGAACCTGGAAAGCATTATGCTAAATGAAATAAGCCAGACAAATACTGCATTGTCTCACTTATATGTGGAATCTAAAAACAAAGTCAAACTCTTAGAAACAGAGAGTAGAACGGTGGATGCCAGGGTCTGAAGAGTAGAGGGAATAGTAACAGGTTGGTAAAAGGTTACAAGCTTTCAGTTATAAAATGAATAAAGTCTGAGAATCTAATGTGTAACATGATGAACACAGTTGATAATAACTGTATGGTATAACTGAAATTTACTAAGAGAGTAGAACTGAAATGTTCTCACCAAAAAAGGAAAAAAAGGTAAATACGTGAGGTGATAGATGTGTTAATTAATTCCTTCGTGGGAATCCTTTCACAACATATATGTATATCCAATTATCACATTGTACACTTTAAATATATTACAGTTTTCTTAAGTATACCTTAATAAAGCTGAAAAAAACATTAATAAGGTACTCTGTTCCCTAAATTTCACCCTTAAAATATAATCCTGTTTTATCTTTTGATTTTAATGATGTGAACAAAAACTCTGGCCATTAAGAAAGTAACAGGCTGTTTATTTCAAGACTTCATTAAGGATAAATTATTTCACCATCCAATATACTTTCTCCAGTAGCAGCTATGAGGAAATTTGGAGCATATATTGATGCTTTCAAGCAAATAGACTAAGGTCAAATACAGTGGAATAATGCTTTGACGGATATGATTTTGAACTGAATTATGTTGGTTTTAATTTAACTTTATACTTTTCTGTGCTTTCTTGGTTGCAATAAATGTAATAAATTTCCAGTAAAAATAGGCATACATGAATCTACACCTATGCATGCACACACACACACACACGCGTGCACATTAGCTGGGCTACTATTGCTCTGAAAAATCATTAATTATTATCACATGAACAAATCTCTAAGGCTGTTTACAGTGTGCTACTGAGAGCTGCCCCTATTGCAACAGTGCAGCTGAAAATTAGCCCTTGCAATTCTGAACATTTGCCTTTGTAACTGATTTTCCGGGATCAGATTTCAAACGCCTATTTATTTTCTGTAAGATTTCTTTTTCTTTTTAATTGAAGTATGTCTTTTAGCAAGATGCACAAGCTGTAAGTGAACATTTAAATGAATTTTTACATATTTATTCATATGCCTCTATTAAACACAAGCCACGTTTTAGAATATTTCCAGCTTCCCAGCAGGGTCCCTCACACTCTTCCCCAGTCAATCACACCACTTCACTCCTGAGATAATGGTTATGATATTTTAATGCACACTGTCTCTCTCTATAAGTATAAAAGGTTTCTTATAGCACCTCATGTTTGGCTGCTCAGGTGAATGACTGCCTTTTCGAGGTGCTTCCAGACTTCACCCTCCAAATGAATTTCATATATTTCACGTAGCACAAAATTTAATTCACATGATTCCAAACATATTCACTAAATTTGATGAGAATTTATAATTTATTTTTCAATGCTGTTGGAAGATGACTGCCTCTCTCTTTTAAGGATGTTCTGAGCTCCAAAACACAAAATTTCAAAACAGTCAGTTTTGAAAATAGCTCATTCCAAACGTATTCTCCAAACTTGGTAACAATGTATCTAGCTGACTTCTAATGAGATGATAACAGATAAATAGGCTGAAATTTACAGACATAATATATTTTCATTTATATTACATCTGTACTATCTGTAAGATAGAAGTTAGTCTGCAAAGGATAACAATTTCTTGTCGAATAGTTGAAGATGATAATGAGATAACACAAGGAGAATATGGAGAAAGTTTGTTCTTCACCTGCTAAGGCCAGAACCAAACCAATAATTATAATCATCTGAAACTGAAGCATGAGCATTTTAGGTTAGGAACAATTACACATTTCTCACAGTGAGAATTGTTAAATATATAGAATCTCTCTCTCCAGAGGTCTATAAAAGTACAAAAGATACCAATCTGTTGAAGATGAGTTAGTTGCAGTACTTTCTGAAACTGGATAATGACCTGTAAAGACCCCTTTTATCCCTAGGAAATTTCCCTTCATCTTAAAGATGTATTTTAAAATATATATATTAAAAAGAAAGTTTACCATTAGCAAGTAGATGTTAAAAAATCAAGTAGGTAATATCAAACTTTCTTTACCCTGGTAATATCCAGTTCATAGCATATTTGTATGGAGCTACAATGTGTTACAATTGGAAAGATCAAAGATTTAGATTTTGCAAAACAAGAGAGATGCCTTTGACAGAAACTTAAAATCAAGTTATTCTTCAAAGAGCCATACTTCCTATTAAATTTAAGTGAAATTGAACATGATACTCTTTGGGAAAGGATATACAATACGATTGTTTTGCCCTACAAAGAAGTTTCATACAAAATCCTTTAGTGGTTACTCATATTAACAGATAGTAATCCTTGATTATGCAAGTTATTTTTACAACTTTTGCAGATGGGTCAACATATTCACAGAATGTTTTAAGATTTTTCCTTTTCCAATTAGAACTACAGTCATACAGTCCAAAAGTAATAAACAATTAATCTTCTTCAGATACTATTTAGCAGTAAAATTTACTATTAAGGTAAGCTACATTCTTTTTTTTTTTTTTTTGAGGAAGATTAGCCCTGAGCTAACATCTGCTGCCAATACTCCTCTTTTTGCTGAGGAAGACTGGCCCTGAGCTAACATCCATGCCCATCTTCCTCTACTTTATATGTGGGACGCCTACCACAGCATGGCTTGCCAAGTGGTGCCATGTCCGCAACCGGAATCCAAACCGGTCAACCCTGGGCTGCCGAAGCAGAACGTCGACCTTAACCGCTGCCCCACCAGGCCGGCCCTACATGCTTTATTTAGATTTCAGAGGTTTTGTTTCTGTTTGTATTTGTGTGTGAGTGTTCCTCTGAGTTTTCTTTTAAGAGTGAAACTAATACAAATAGATCCAACAACTGAAATTCTCAATATAATAATATAATAGGATATAAAAGAATATCATAATGAAGAGAAAACAAAATATAATATATATCCTAAGTTGATTGCTAAAAGATAGAATAGTAAAGCATTTAATAGATTCTTGGTATGTTATAGAGTCTCAATAGTAATAATGAGAAAAACTGATCCAGATATTTCCATGTATAAACTCTCTCCTAGGAAAATATTTCACATATTTGGTAAGACAGCATTGCAAAGAATGAGATATCCTTGGAAAGGTAATTTCCTGGAAACATTTTATCAAAACATGACTAAAGTCATCTCTAATAGATGGACCTTCTGGTCAACTCACCAACCCAGGGGAACTCTGAACTGCATGTGTGTTTGTGGGGATGAAATTAAGGATAAGACTTATATAATGGATCTCTAAGTGAAACTCTGTATCTATTGTTGATTGTCCCTGGGATTTTTAAGAAATAACAATTGTTTAATTTAATGATAAATATGAAAACAGGAATAATTATATAATGAATTGTTATTTGTGATGTTTCAGTAGGAAAGAAAAAGAGCCCTGTGGAATCCTGATGGAGGTCTTTACCACCCTGTGAGGCAAAATTGTAGGTAGGTAGCAAATTCTGATAACCATAGAGTTTTGATGTATTATCTGTGAATAACTTGCTTTTCCTGAATTGTATTCTTTAATACTTTTTGTACAAAATATATCCAATAATTAGTGGTTAAGTCCAAAGCCATAAAATCCTAGAACTGTTTGTTTTCCATTAAACGTTCTGGAGTCAGTCAGGCCAGGGTTATAGGAAATTATTACAAGTAAATCTTCAGAGAAGATTGGCTCACCTTCAAAACTGGTAGCATTCAAACACCATTCAACATTTCACATACTCAAGGAAGATGATACAAAAGAACCCTATGTCTTTAAAAGCAATGCTTTTTTTATTATTATATTTTTACATTAGGAATCTCTGAGTCTGATCTGATCCTTAATGAGTCTCACCATGTTTCTTAGAAAAGTCAGCCCAAGCAACAGACTGTGCTGCTTGGCGCATAGTATCATCAAATTCCGTGTGTAACATGGCCAATGATAGATGACTCCAAAGAAAATGCAAAAGCACCATAATCATGTAATTTAATAATGCTAAACCACAGGGAAATTCCTTGTCTACTAAAGTTTGTGCAGTAATCCCTGAAAGCACAATTCTTACTTCATTCTAACTTTAGATACAATTTTACTTTACAAAACCCTTTCATCTCTCAAAATATTTTGTCTTAATAATATTACAGTAACTCTCAATGGCTCAAAGTGCTGCTTTAATCTTTCTAAGCAACATTCTATTCCCAAGTGGTGAATTTAACTCAGATCTACAGAAAATTCTACCCCAGAAACAACAACAATAATTATAAACAGAGAAATGCCAAGCTTTCCAAACAAACATAATTATAAACAAATTATCAACTGTGAAAAGTAACATTATTACATTGTTATATTTTTAATTTTATAACCACTTGATGCACTTACTGCATTTCATGATAGATTACAATATTGTTAACTTCTAGATACATCCCAATACTGAAAATATGTAAAATTGTGATGATCATCATCAAACAAAATTCTAAGTATTTTTAAGTACATGATGGGGATACATGAAAATTGATTCTTTCTTCTCATATAATATTTGCTATGTTTTTAATCTTAAAATATGTTCTAAACATTAGTTAAACTAAACAGTAACTAATTCAGATTAGCAAAATTGATATTCACATTTACCCTCCCATGCTTATGCATAGATTTTCACCCTAGGAAATGATTGTCTTAAATTTATATTCTTAAGCATGAACTTTCTGGTCACTAGTCATAAAGAGCAATTGAGTTAAAATGTTTATTATATAGCATCAATTATGATATAATCCTCAATTGAATAGATTTACTCTGTCTACTAGGAATGTTGGTCAATATGTGACACAATACATGAAACCAACTTACGCATTTCACAATAAAAGGTTATATAATTGTTTTTGGAAAAATCAAGATGCCTGCTGATTACTACTATAGACTAAAATTTTATTTTTAATATAAATAAAAAATCAAATTATATTTGGCATTTATAAGAATTGCCCCTTTAAGAGTTGCCAAAAAGTGCCAATCTCAACTTCCGTCAACCTACCACCACCACAGCTACCCTACTAATCACCCAGTCTTCACTGGCATTAACCCTAGACATGGGAGTTACTTAGATTAGGTAATATGATGTTATTTCTGTGCTTAAGAGTAATATCACAGGCAAGTCTTTATTAATTATATGAGCAAAGTTTTCCCATTCTGTTTATTCAAGCTTTCAGCTCAATTCCAAATGTCTGCCTTTTTCTCAGTTGTAAAAGTAGTCCTCATACTTTCAAACTGTTCAAGATAAACTTTTAAATTCACAAACACAAATTTTCCACAAGGACTTTTACTCTTACATTAAACCACATCTAGAAACTACAAATGTCAAAATCATTTCTACTCTGCTGAATCAGCCCAAAACTAAAATTGCATTTTGGAGACAGAAAATTAAAATGATTTTTTTCTCTTCGTACATTTGAAGTATCTTAAAGATATGTTGAATATATATGGTGCATTCAATGTTGTCTAAAATCTAATTTACCCTTTAAATCTTCCTAGCGTAATGAACTGACAAGTCATGTAATTTTCACTTTCATAATTTAATGCTCTTGAAATATACACATATCAACACTTTCAGAAAGCTAACTTTTCAAACAGTAATCTTGGCAAAGGGTAGTCAAACTGTTTACTTTCTTATATAAACAATGAAGTTTATAATGAACATTTGAAGTCTGGTTGAAATGTCTCAGCTATTCTGACTGGAAACCAACAACTGTAATTACTCCAAATCCCATGATAATATCTCTTTGTGAATCATAATTGTATTGTAATCAGAGCTCTAATATAGACAATCTACATTATACAAGATATGCTTTCTTCTTAGGTTGTACTCATGTGCACTGCTCTTTGTTGCCTAATCTGATAAACGTGTGATGTTTCATCAGATTGATGCTTCATCCCCAGTCTCTTCGTCCCTCTATCACACTTAGAGCTAAGAAGGGGCTGGGGAAAGAGAAACTGAGAGGCAATTTTAAAAATGCTGTGGTGTCTAAAAAGTGGTGGAAACAAGGCACAATTTAGAAGTAAATAAAATAGATGTAGTGTTACCTTAGCAATTTATTAACCTGTGACACTCTGAATTGTGGGTTTTTAATTTCCTTCCCTTATTCTGGTTTCTGATTACAGAAAATCTCCCATTAAACACCCTACCCAAATCCACTATTCTGAACCGTGTTTCCCATTGTATTTGTTAACCATAGTTGTATAATAGATTTCCCAAATGTTCATTGTTTAAAACAAAATGTATTTATTATCTCTCAGTTCTTTGGGTCAGGAATTTCTGTACTGCTCAGTTTAGCGGTTCTGGTTCAGTATCTCTCAAGAAATGGCACTCTAGGGCTACAGTCATCTCAAAGCTCAATTGGAGAAAGACCTCTTCCAAACTCATGCCTGTGGCTGTTGGCAGGCCTCAGGTCCTCAGCAGCTCTTGGCTGACAACATCAGCTCTTTGTCACATGGGCTCCTTTTAACATGGCAGCTGGATTCCCTCAGAGAAAGTGAGTGAGAGCACAATAGAGGGCACCCAACACAGAAGTCACCATCTTTTTGTAACCTAATTTCAGAAGTGCCAACCAATTACTTTTGCCTTATCCTTTTCATTAGAAGCAAGTCAACAAATCAGCCATACTCAAGGGGAGGGGATTACACAGAGCCTACTATCAGGAGATGGGGATCGTGAGGGGTCATCTTGGGAGCCCTGACCATACCCATGTTCCAAAAAATGAGTTCTTGTTCCACTCCTCAATTAAATGTTGTCTTATTGCTAAAATGGAAATACCTAATTGTCTACTATGTGCCATGTTTAGTCTCTAGTGAAATGATGCAGATATGTCTAGCTTTCCTTCTAGAGAGATGAGAACAGAAAAATCAGAATCCAACAACATAAGTGCCATAAAGAAAAAAAATAAAAGAGAATAATCGAACAGAGTGACTTGTTGATATGATGAGGGGCTAATTATTTTAATTAATCAGGAAAAGTTTATCTAAGGAAGTACTTTTGAGATGAGAACTGAATGGTAGGAAAGAACTAGCCTTATGTTCTCACTGGCACATTCTTGGGAGCAGAATATTGCTCACAAACAGAAGAACAAGGGAAAAGATTCAAGGATAGGAAAATCTTTGACAATTAGGAAAATTGGGGGATGTCCTTGAGACTTATATGGAATTAAAGGGACCAGATCATCTAGAACCTTGTAGGTCACGGGAAGGATTTGGACGTAGTGAAAGTACAATGGGAAACCAGTGCGTCTTCTAAGTGGTTGGATATCAATATTTTTTTAAACGATCATTCTAGCTACTGTGTGGGAAATGTATTTTGCAGGGGAAAATGCGGCCACAGAAGATCAGGTAGCTATCTCAGTGTTCCAGATAAGAAATGATAGTAGCTTGAACTAAGGTTATACAGTAGAGTGAAAGACACAGATGGGTACAAGATATATATTGAAGGTAAAGCAGAGAGTCTTTTGTAATGGATTAGATCTGGGGAGTGAACTTTTGTCATCTTTTAGCCTCCAGCATGATTGAACATATTTCTATATTTTTTAATTTGCCCATTATGAGTGCCCTCTGACTAAAAGTTAAGTCTGAAAATTCACTTTCCCACCCCTCTTTGGAGGTGGGGCATAGACACATGAACTAGGTTCTGCGAATCAGACATACAAAGAACAGACTGGTGCAGAAGAGAAAAATCTGAGATAAGAGGTACAGATATAGGTCATCTAAAAAGCCAGGGCAGGAATGTGTGTCCAGAAGTAGAGAATGTTCAACTATGTTGAATGCTGCTAGTAGGTTTGACTACAAAGAGAATAAAGATGTGAATGTTCTTTTAGCAACAAACAAGTCATAACAGGCAAGGAGACGTATACAATTGGAAGCCTTATTTGAGCAAGATATGGCATACATGAGATGTTAGGAAGAGGAAATCTTTCACACTAAGTTTTGCTATTCAAGGAGCAGAAAAAGTGAGTGGTAACTAGGGGAAGTTAAAGATTTAAGGGAGATTCTTTTTTTAAAAAAAGAGATATTAAATCATGTTAGTATGCTGAATGGAATTATCTAGAAAAGAGGGAGATGCTGATAATACAGGAGAAAGAGGTAGGTTCATTATTCATTTTTCATCAACTATTCATTGACTATTACACACCAGGCTCTGTTCTAGACCCAGGAGATATCGAACTTATTTTCTAATGTGGATAAAAAAATAATAAAAAAGAAATATTAAGTAAAATATATGATGTATCAGTTTACTGAAGAGAAAAATAATGCAGGCAATTTTAGATAGGGTGACCAGGTAAAGTCTCACTGAGAAAATAATATTTGAGTAAAGGTTTGAAAAAAGTTAGAAACTGCATCATGCAGAGCTACACCATAGAAGGAAGAACTTTCCAGAAGAGGGAGCAGCAAGTGCAAAGGTCCTAATTCAAGAGTATGCTGACTATGCTTGAGGAACAGCAAGAAGGTCACTGGAGCCAAGGTCAAGTATATAAGAGCCTGGAGAAAATAGAGATAATAGGAAACCAGATCTTGTGGATTTGGTAGATCAGTTAAGGATTTTAGTTTCTATTCAGAATGGGAAGGGAAGGCATTGGAGGATACTGAGCAGAAGAATAGTGCAATTTCAATATATTTTGAAGGTAGAGTTGTGATGTATCAATATGGGTTGTGAGAGAAAGGAGTCAAGTATAATGTATGGGTTTTTGATGGAGTACTGGAAGAATGGAGTTGTCTTTTACTGAGATGTGAAAGACTGAGGGTGCATCTATGTGGGACAAATGTCATGAGATCAGTTTTGAATATATTAAGACAAGCTGCCTAATAGACCTTTAAGTGGAGATACTGATTAGGCAGTTTTATATAGAATTCTACAGTTTAAAGAAAATGTCTGGATTGGAGAGAGAAATTTTGGAGCCACTGGCAGATAGATCTGTGAAACTGGATGATTACTTAGAGAGTAAGTGTAGATATTAAAAAGGAAGATTCCAAGCCCTAAGCCCTGAGGAGCAAATATATGTGTTATATCAAATATATATAAATATCAAGAAAATGAAGAGGGGCTGGCCCAGTGGCACAGCGGTTAAGTTCCCATGTTCCGCTACAGTGGTCCAGGGTTTGCCAGTTTGGATCACAGGTGTGGACCTATGCAGGGGTTGTTAGGCCATGCTGTGGCTAATTTAGTTACGTCAAATTTGTTTCTTAAAGCCATTTATATAATAAAATACCTGTTCCATTGAGGATATAATATACATAATAAGGATTTGTGATAGGTAATTCAAGTGTATGTATTATCTCATTTAACAAACCAGAATGCTTTGTATAACTTTCAAGATAATATCCAAAAGTTTTACTGTGGTATCTATTGCCTTCACAATCTGACTTCATCTCTTCTTACTGACTCCCTCATCTCTTCTCATCTCACATGCTACAGTTGAAATAAGTTTAATCTCTTGCTGCTCTCTGAATGAGAGATGCTCTCCTTGGATCTTTATCTAAGCTACTTCCTCTGTCTGCACCCCTTTTCCAACTTCTCCCGGCTAGCTCCTACTCAGGACAGACCCCTCCTTTCCTGATGTCCGTGGTCTGTGTCCAAAAGTGCCCACATCTTTCACAGTACAAACATACTCTAGTAATATCATCTGCCTGCCTATCTTACTCTGAACTAGGAAATAAACTTCTCAAGGGTGGTGTAATGGCTTTTTTGATATGCCAACTTGGGTAGGCTCTTGTCCCTAGTGGTTCAATCAAACACTAATCTTGGTTTTGCTGTGAAGATATTTTGCCAATTCTTAATCAGTTGACTTTAAATAAGGGAGATTATCCTGGATAAACTTGGTGGATTTGGCAGAATCAGTCGGAAGGCCTTTAAAGTAGGTCTGAGGCTTCCCTGAAAGAGAGAAGACAGTCCCCTGTGGATGATAACTCCAAAACACCCACAGAATTTCCTCTGGGTTGTGATCTTTCCTAGTGGTCCTGCTTCTCTGGTTGAACTATAACTGACACACATGGGTTCTACTTCTTTTTGTTATCCATGTCCTGTGCAAAACGCAGTGCCTGGCAAATAACATGCACTTAATACACTTTTAAATGAGTAAAAATGAAGAATAAATCAATTCTGGAACAGCCAAGACTTCTGTCAGCAACTAGCCCACAGAGAGCCCTTGGAGAAAATTACACAGGTCAGTACCATTGCAAACATGTATGTTCTCCAACTTTTACAGGGTCATAAAAATTGCTTGGAAAAGTTTTAACTGTCTCTTAACTGCTCTGTCTCCAATTCTGCTCAGCAAAAATTTGTTTTATTTCTCTTATGTTCCTCAACAGTCTGTGACCCTTATGATAAACAGATTATTTAGCCTTCTATGTCACAAGCAAAATGAAGGACTCTAGGTATGAAATCCTTTACCTCAAAACATACACTTACATACCTAACTGTATGCCTTTGCCCCAAGTTTCAAAGGAAGAAGGTTCTCTCTTTCAGTCCAGACCTAAATCCAAAACCTTGTGTTAAATTATTTACTCTTTCATCTTCTGTAAAATTTTGCTTCCTCAGTTTCACCATCTCATATTCCGTTTCTTTTTCCTGATAATCTCTGTTCTTAAGAGAAAATTATAAAAAACTTTCTCTTTTTACCTGTCTATCCCATACATTTCTCTACTGAAGTTACTCTTACTGAGGTCAAAAAAAAACCTCCCAACATGATGGACTTATCTCAAAGAACATATAATTAGTAAGAGAAAGCTCCTTTCAAAAACATTGCACACCCATGCTCATGGCAGCATGGTTCACACTAGCCAAGAAGTGGAAACAAATAAATCTCCATCAGTGGATTAATGGATAAAGAGAAAGTGGGATATACATACAACGGAACATTATTCAACCTTAAAAAAGAAGGAAATTCTGACATGTGTTGAGGGGGAGATGATGGGGACACAGGAAACATAAAGACATTATGTTAAGTGAAATAAGCCAGTCACAAAAAGATAAACACTGCATGATTCTACAAATAGGAGGTCTCTAAAGTAGTCAGACTCTTAGAAAGTAGAATGTTGGTTGACAGGGGCTGAGGGAAGGGGAGTTATAGTTCTGTGAGTATAGAATTTCAATTTTGCAAGACAAAAAAGTTCTAGAGATCTGTTGAACAATAATGTGCATATAGTTAACACTGTACACTTAAAAATGGTTAAGATGTTATGTTTTTATGTTGTGTTTTTTACCACAATAAAGTGAAAAAAAACAAGAAACAAAACTAAACTAAAGAAACTAACTCCTGTGCTGTTTGTTAATATAATATCTGACTCAACTGAAAATTGAAAAGATGCACCTATAGAGAGAGGCATATTAGCATGTGTTTGCAGGTATGCAAAGAGAGGGTTTTTATTGTAAGAACAAACGTACCATTAGTACCAGTTTCCTTTTGTATCTTTCTTAGAAGTGATGAACCACTTTTATCACCTACTGAAACTCTTGCTCCAAAGAACATTACCACGGATACTTAGAGGTTGGGATCCACCTCATTTAAAAGCCAGGATGATTCACACTCTGTCAGTCATCTTGAGTACCCTGATTTCCTGGATCCTACTACTTCTTGCATGCCCTTATTTGTGTCTTCTTCTAGTCACAGTCAACTTCTTGTGTTGTTCCTCAAAATATTACCCCACTCCATACTCAAATCTTGTTTCTCACTTTGGGAACAAAATGACTTAATTAAGGCAACATAGACACCAAAGGCGAGGGTGGTGGGAGCAAATTTGGAAAGTGATGGCTGTTAACCATTGGTCACGGACAGACAGCTTCCTTCACTTTCAGGCGAAGATATTAACCAAAATTAAGTTCAGATAATTAATACTATTGAAGCCTAAATACATGGTAATGCACCAAAGGAACAAAGGAATACATGTTAATACACCAGAGAAACAAAGTATCTGAAAGAAATTCAATCCTTAAAAGCCCCTGAACAATAAAGACATCTGCAAATTGCAATACTTGTTCTTTTCTATTTACATTTTATGGCTTGGATGCACATAATTAAACATATGCTTATTCAGAAGGTTTTGGTGTAAGGTAAGGTGAAATGTCTCTGGTCTGAAAGGTTTTCTTTGCCTTTTGTTTATATTCTTTAAAATTCTTTAAAATTGCTTTGCTTCTTTATAGTCTGGAACTTTTATGATCACTGCTTCAAATGATCATTGGAGGGAATTTTTCGTCCATTTTAACTTTTGCCTATATTTAGATTTACGTGCATTATCTGGGGGTAACTGCAGTGGTTTAACTTCTTGGTAATATCAGTGTTGCTACAAGCTTCTTTCCCTAATATTTGGGACTTCTCTGTGTGTGATTAATGACCTACCCCACCTTGAGTAACTGTTGTGATAAAACCTCTAGAAAATCATCAGAATTCTTTGAAAAAGAATTTTTTTGTATACGTGGCCTTCTAGGAGGTCTTCTTAGCATTTATCGAATTCTTGAATACTTAAGTAATTATATACCAAGGCATTTGGAATCCTGGCCTGAAATTTTATTTCTTCATTATCTCGGTTTCCATAATTTCTCAAGCAAAATTGTTTTGTAGTATATTAAGTCATAAACTGCACTAGTGCTGTCTTATGCTTATTTTGTGATAGAAAGAATAAATTCTCCCTAAAATAAGTTAAAGATGATTTTTTAAATGAAAATCAATCTCAAGCCTAAGTTTATTTTTAAATGATAAGGAGAAACAAAAATTCTAAACTAATATTTGTTTGATTTTTATATTTTAAATATATAGATTTTATGCTTATTTCAATTGGGGTATAATTCATAATTATCATCATCGTAGATTTTTGTGGTCAGTTACTCAACCAGATCATTGCTCAACCTCGTGTGTACCTCATTCAATAGTAAAAATTGAAGGACTTTGTATAAAGTTCACAGGGTGAGACACAGGTTGTTGATTTAACTGGCAGTAGAACAATAAACTACATAGGCTTCATATGTCCCGATACAGCACCCAGTTCCTGCCCAAAGCAACAAATTTTACATTTTTCTAAGGAAGTTGTTTTCAATATAATATTAATGTAGCTGTGTGGGAGTAGATGTCATCTGCCAAGAGGAGTTTATAAAAAGTATGGGGGGATTCACTCCAGGCCCCATGCACGGTTTCTTTGAAATGTAGTGATAATCATTGTGTTTGAGTTTTTTAAAACGGCACTATTTTCCTTTTCTGGCAGATGAAATTCAATTTTTCAAACAAGTCAGCCCCCTTTGTCTAATCCTAAATGTAGGGGCAGCTTTATCACTTACATTTGGCATGTAAGGCTATGCAAATCCATTTGGCTGGTGTAATTCACTTGAAAAAGGTAATTTTCTAAATAGCCTCTATTGGCCTGAAAGAGTTAAGGTGCTGCCAGGTGGGTAATGTAGTCCTTTCTCACTGGCACAAGTACATCAGGACATAAATGAGATCCTTACTACTGGTTTCTGTACACACAAACAAGCACAACACCTAACTAAGCAAATGGATTAGTACACTTTCTATATTGGTAGGTTTCTCTTGGTCTTTGGAACCAAAATATTTATTTTAAAAAATATTTCTAGGGGGCCAGCCCAGTAGCATAGTGGTTAAGTTCGTGTGCTCCACTTTGGCTGCCTGGCATTTGCAGGTTTGGATGCTGAGAGCAGACGTAGCACTGCTTGTCAAGTCACGCAGTGGCAGCATCCCCCATAAAATAGAGGAAGATTGGCACAGATGTTAGCTCTGCAACAATCTTCCTCAAGCAAAGAGAGGAAGATTGGCAATGGATGTTAGCTCAGGGCCAATTTTCGTCACACACACACACACACACACACAAAGTATTTCTATTATAGTAACACTCAGGAGTTTTTTCTTTGAGGAAGATTAGCCCTGAGCTAACATCTGCTGCCAGTCCTCCTCGTTTTGCCTGAGGAAGAGTGACCCTGAGTTAACATCTGTGCCCATCTTCCTCTACTTTATACGTGGGACGCCTGCCAGAGGATGGCTTGACAAGCAGTGCATAGATCCACACTTGGGATCTGAGCCAGCGAACCCTGTGTCACCAAAGCAGAACGTGCGAACTTAACACTCCACCACTGGGCTGGCCGCAATGATCAAGAATTTTAAATGTTTGTATTATGAATTATAATACACACAGAAAAGTGCACAAAGCAGGTCTATTGTGCAACAACGTATCACAGAGAACAACCAAGTAACAATTATCCAGGTCAAGAAACAGACCACAACCAGAGAAGCCACTTTATGTGTCTTCTTCACACTTCCCTCCTTCCCGAAAGGGATCACTACTCTGCTATCTGATATTATAGCTTAAATTAGCCAGTTTTAGAATTTTTTATAAGTAGAATAATACAGTTTACATTCTTTTTAATCTAACTGTATACTTAAGATTCTTACTTTTGTTTTGGTAGCCATAGTTCATTCACTTTCATTGCTGCAAAGATTCTGTTGTATGCGAGCAGCTATGAACATTTTTATAGTCTTTCTGTGCATGCCTTTCTCTTGCTATCTACCAAGCAGTGAAATTATTGGTATGCAAATCAGCAGCACTAGTAGATGATGCTAAATTGTTTTCCAAAACGTTTGCACCCATTTGCTCTCCTACTAGGAGTATTTGGTAATTCCTTAATGCTCCATATCTTCTCCAATACTTTGTATTATAGTTCTTTACATTTTATCCATTCTGATGGATTAAAATACGGTAATTTATGAAAGACTTTCCTTGTATGCCCCTGAATATTAGTGAGTTCACTTTTTAAATGAATGTATAGGACATTTTGATATTCTCTTTTGTAAAGTGTCTCCTCATGTCTCTTGTTCATTTTTCCTACTGAGTAGTAAACAGACACACTTTCCCTTCATCAGTTACCTGTGTTGAAAATATTTTCTCACATTTTGTTTTACAGTCTTAACCTGTTAATAGGGTTTTATTGTGAACAGATGTTCTTAATTTAACATAGTCAAATTTATCATTCTTTGCTTCTATAAATAATGCTTTCTTGGTACTACTTAAAAATTTTCTTTCTCCAAATACCATGAAGATATTCTACTCTACACTTCTTGCATGTCACATATAGGTATTAAAATCCACTTGGGATTGATTTTGGAGTATGGTGTGATATAAGGGTCAGGTTTATTTTTTTATCAAGTTGATATTCAGTTGATTTATAAAATAGGTTGTCCTTCCTCGACTGCTCCTCGATAATACCATAAATCAAGTGTCCGTGTGGATGTGGGCTCTCTATTCTATCTCACTGATCTATGTATCTAACTTTGCTTTAATACCACAGTTCCTTAATCACTGTAGCATTGTAAAGAGACTTGCTGAAAGTCCCCGAACTATGTTATTATTCATCAAGAATGTCTTGTCTAATCTTGGCTCATGGCATTTCCCTATGAATTTTAGAATCAGCTTGTCAATTTTCACAAAAACGCCCATTGGAGTTTTCCCGCACATTGCAGTGTATCTATAGACAAATAGGTGAGGAATTTGACACCTTTACCATGTGCAATCTTCCAATTCATGAAGAGTGTATCTATTCCTTTATGTCTTAATAATTCTTTATGCTGTCTGAGTAGACTTCTTAACTGCTGAATTAGTCAGGGTCAAAATTAACTATCACATATGGTTTTAATGAATTTAATTTATAAGTATTATATTTTATGCATTGAAAATGATATTTTTTAAAAGATATTTTATTTTGCCATTTGCATTTGGTATGTAGATATACTTTTTTCTATTTCAATTATTTTTATTATTTTAAGTTATTTTTATTAATTGTAATTTCACTGAGCCTTTGGACTAACAGACAAGATTTCCATATATTTGTAATACCGCTTTAGCTATCCTGGCTATTCTGTACCATACAAAAGACGACTTTGCACATTTCAATATTTTCATTTCTCTGACTATATTTTTTCCAGTGAACTCTATTTTAGGAATGTGATTAAAAAATCATAGTTTTTAAATTCCTTATTTCAAAGTAAAATACCAATGTGACATGTTAAACATTTATCCAGTTGCATCTGTAAAATTTCAGTTTTAAACAACAAAAAAATTCCGTAGTTGGAAAACTCCACAGCAATTTTTGTGATATTTAGAATGGATTACAATTTCATAGTTTTACAAATTTCTAGTTTAAAGTGATCCTTAACCTAGCATATTTAGCAAAACCTCTACACTCACCATGTCCCAAATGGAAGACTATACATCTCTTTAAATTTAATTTTTTAATAAAAATCGTATACATTTAACATGTACAACATGGTAGTTTGATATATATATACATAGCAAAATGATTACTAGTCAAGCTAATTAACATATGGACTCCTTGCATAGTTACTGTTTTTATATTCATGTGATGAGAGCCCCTGAAATCTCCTCTCTAGCAAATTTCCAGTATTCAATACAGTGTTATTAACGATAATTATGGCTCTGTACAGTAGATCTCTAGACTTATTCATCCTACATAACTGCCGATTTGTACTCTTTGACCAACATCTCTCCATTTTCCTCACCTTCCTGCCCCTGGTAACTGCCATTCTACTCTCTGTTCCTATGTATTCACATTTTTTAGATTCACGATATAAGCGACATCATGCAGCTCTTTTTTCTTTTTGTGTTTGGCTTATTTTACTTAGCATAATGTCCTCCAGATCATCCACGTTGCTGTAAATAGCAGGATTTCCTTTTTTAAGACTGAATAATGTTCCATTGTTGATTTTTCTAGGTCTGTCCATTTCATCTAAATTTTAAAATTTAGAGTAAAATTGTTCATGATATCCTCTTGGTATGTTCATGTTTACAGTTTCTGATATTAAATATTCCTCTGCTCTCTCTCTTTCTCTCTTTTTCCAGAAGTCTTAATATATTTTACCCAGCAGTGGGTTTCTTTTCATTTTTTTTGTTTTTGTCATTCATAAGTCTTTGTGGTTTGCTATTGGTTGTGGTCAGTTTGGGAAAATTCTTGGAAATTATGTCTTTCAGATATTGCTTCTTCTCCATTTTCTCTATCCCTTTTTGGGACTTCACTTACATATATATTTGATCATCTCACTTTGTCCTGTTTGTCTCTTAAACACTCTTCTGTGTTTATGATACTTTGTCTTTTCTTGCCTCATTTTGGGAATTTCCTTCTAACCTATTTCAAGCTCACTGTTTTTCTAGCATGTCTATTTCATTAGTGAATCAAACTATTAAGTGCCTAATTTTAATTCTTGTTTTTACAAGTTGTGGAGTACTCACTTGACTATCTAAAAAGTTTTTTCTTATAGTCTTCCAAAAAATTTAATCTTATCACTTATCTCCCTGAATATAATAAGCATAGTTGTTCAAACTCTTGAATGAAGCTAAAGGTACTAGGAATCTGGTATTACCTTCATTCAGTTTCAATTTTGAGATGATTTGAAACTAGGCATCAGTTCACTGGGGAACTATACTACATGTTGCTCAACTTTTTCCTCTAGCCTTGAGAGAGTTTCAACTGGACTGCTCAGCTTCTCAAACACGGAGCTAACTCTTTCAGAATAAGCTAATGTTCCTCAGGAGAAAGTGGTATAAAACACCAATCACCTTTAGATTCCTACCAATCAAATTTTTGCCTTGTAACTTTTCACAGCCTTGTTAGATCTACAGTGCTTTCAATCAATTTGTTTTTGACTTTATCCACCTTTTTAAAGTTGTCTTCTGTATGAAGATGGATTCACATTACCCAATCTCCTATTACAAAAACTGTAAATCTGAATAACCAGTTTAAAACTTTCTGAAGAATAACATCAAGACAAAAGATCTTTTTAAGTCTTTATAATTTTCAGGTGATATATTTCTAAAATGTGAATAAAAGAACATTTCTGCAGAATGAAGAAGGATGAATTCAATTAGTTATTTTTTAAACTGATAAAACATAAGCACAGAAACATTCATTTCCATAGAATTTTCTGTTGTAATCTTTACACATCTTCCAATAACATTAAACACGGCAGTGGTAAAAGTGTATCCTCGTCAGTGTCTTGGCACATTAGACAGTGCCTGTTGTATTGGAAATGCTCTACACATCTCGTAAAATTGAATGTATTTGATAAAATTAAGAGAATTTTTATCACAGAACTCAGGGTCTACTTTAAAGTAGCTACTTTTACCCTGGCTGTCTACAAAGATGCATATAAAAATAAAAACATCATTGTAAAATTGTATGTTTTTTTAGGTTCTGAGGCCTAAAATGTCAATATAACAACCCAATAAAGAAATTCATAATGTAAATTGTATATGCTAAAATATTATATATATCTATCCAAATGTATCAGTAAAAACAATAATTTCTTTACAATAATCTACAATAACTCCTGTTTCAAATATCACATAATATTTATTGATAATTTTCTAGTTTCTTTCTGATTATCTAAAACCCTTGTAGTCACTCAAATTCATGAACTAAACAAGTTCAGCATTTTTCATATTCAAGTATAAGAGTCACTTGAAGATGTAGCCTCAGTTATTATTCTTTTCAAGGTACCTGGTGTGACTGCTTTCTTTTGAATCGAGAACTAGACAGGAATTACCCTTGGCAGCATATACAGTCTTGCTATGGCTCATAGTGAAATCACCTTTAGTTGTGTTTGATTCCACCTTGCTCGCCAATATACTGTCTAATTCCTTCAAATTATGTTCAGGATATACTTAATGGTATAGGACTGCTAGACAGAGTTTTGTCTCTAAGTGATGGACTGGCAGAGTCTATACTTAGAGAAATGTTGGTATTCAGCCCCTTTTGCTTGTGGCTCTAGCTCTCGAAAAGAAAAGTACTATTTCCTCTTTTTCTTTCAATGTCTAGGGTCCCCTTTCTCTTTTGTTCCAATCAGAGTCACTCCTCACCCCTCCGCATTCTATTCTATACGCAGTCCGCTCTTATGTGGTCTTAGGCTGCTCTGTAAGCACGTGGTTGAATCTCTCTATCACGTACTTACATGTAAGTCTTTGTTTCTGTTTATCCACCAACAATTGAGAGGGAATAAGACGGCCTTCAAAAACATTGTGAAGAGAGTGAGGAAAATACACAGAAGACACGCATTAATATTTAGAGATATAATCCTGTCATGTACCTTATCTTATGTATCTAAATATCTGAAAAGACAGAAAAATAGCCTTTATTTTATGCCTACTATGTGCCAGAGAGCATGAAAAGTTGTTTAACATTTAACAAGAACTACAATCCTTTAAGGCAGGTGTTTATAGAAAAGGAAACTAAATTTCAGGGCAGTTAATTGATTTGCCAAATGTCACACAGTGAGTAGGAAAAATAGTCAGAATTTAAACCCAGGTCCTGCTAGCTTCTAAGCGAGGCCACCATTTTTCTACTTCATACTTAGAATTCTGTAAGAGATATAAAAATGCAAATGTCTTAATCTATGTCTTTTCTCATTTTAGATGTCACATGTGGCTTCTTTCTCACAGACAAGTAATTTTTCACAGGCCTAAATATCTGGAGATGATGAATTTTCACAGGCAATGAATTAATATGTATAAAATTATAATTAAATACTAGATGTTTTGATTAGGTTAAGGTAGGATCTTTTTTTCTTGTCCTATTCCTTATATTCCAGCTAAAAGGGGACAAAAAATGGGTTAGGTCTCCTCCTGATCCACTGTGGCTGCCATTTCAAATGGGTAGTTACACCCAAGGACCCAAGTTATTATACAAATGTTATTTAAATATGATGGTTGGACAAATAGGAAGAAGTAGTCTTGTGTAGGAGAGTGGGCTAACAAAGAATAATATTGATCGATCTTACATTTGATCAGCACTGATTATTAGCCAGGCAAATTACAGACAGCTTTACACATATTATCTAATTGGTAATGATGTGGGTCATTAAATCTTCACCATAGCCCTACGAAATAGTGGTATCTTGTTCTCATTTTATAAATGATGAAACAGAATGGAGAAGGCATAAGAATAATTTTACTGTAGTATAACTTTAAGCAGTTTAAAATTTTAATTTGGCCACCTTTCCAATTTTTGTTATTTGTGCTTTACTTTGGTGCTTCCAAAAATCTTAGGGCACATACAAATCATCTAGGGATCTTATTAAAATGCAGATTCCAACTCAGTAGGTCTCAGGTGGGGTTTGAGATTCTGCATTCAAACACCTGCCATAGACAACGCTTTGAAAAACAAGGGTTTAGATCACTGATTTTTCCGTCAAACCAAGTCTCATTCTTAAAAGCCCTTCATCTTGATTTTATGTTAGTTGAAAATGAGCTGAGTATTAATATTTAGATTGATTAAATAAAATTGATGATCATATATATTTAAAAACCAAAAGGCTGTTCTCACAAAAACAACAGTTTAGAGAAAATTTATGAAGCACACCTCCTTTTCCCCCTCCCTCAATGTGCTTTCCGTATACAAAGCACACTGGCATACATATCCTATACCAATAAAAATAGTTGTCATGGGGCTGACCAGGTGGCATAGTGGTTAAGTTCACTTTCTCTGCTTCTGCAGCCTGGGGTTTGTAGATTCAGATCCTGGGCTAGGACCTATGCTTCGCTCATCAAGTCACGCTGCAGCAGAGTCCCATATACAAAATACAGGAAGATTGACACAGATGTTAGCTCAGGGACAATCTTCCTCACCAAAAATGAAAAAAAGTTGTCATTTATAAAGTCTTTCCTATGTGCCAGACTATACTAAGAGCTTTCAGTGTTTTATTTTATTCAGTACTATTAGTAATCTAAGAAGTGCTATTATTCTCCAAATTTTACATACAAAGAAGTAGAAGCATTGACAGTTTAACTGTCCAATGTTGCTAGCACTGACTAATTTCAATTTTTTCTGATTCAATTCTTATCTTGTGTTTCATGTCATCTCTCTCTGAATTTTGCCATATAACAATCCCACTGTTTATTTCTGCTCTGTACATTGCCTCCTGATTGTAAGCACTGAGATCTTTCCAAGTTAGCATCTGGACCCAGAGGTCAAGGTGAAAGTCTTATAAGATAGGCTGTAGCAGACAGTGTAACAAAGCAGTCTGCAGGAGAAGAATCAAAATCATACTCAAGCTGGGACTGGATTATGTCATAGCTGCGATGACAGCTAGTAAAGCTGTGGCAAGGTTCAAGGCAGCAAACAAAAGAATGAGTGACAGGAACAGAATATGGCAGGATCCACAGTAGAGAAGGCTCAAGTACCTGAAGCTCGTTATAGCAGAACCGAGGCACAAATGATAGAGTATTGGCGGTCCATGTGGACTGGGTGCTGGCTCTGTAATCTCACAGCACACCTGATGATGGATAACAGACTGTGCAAGAAGAAATGATTATAAACTTTGTACATCATAACTATGAATCTGGCTATCCATCTTATCAGTGTCTCCAGAGACTGGCTTGACTTTCCTGGCTTTATACACATGCTGGACAATGTTCCCAATCAGGCGCTGCTCCATGAACTTTTGAATTTGTTCTAGCTTTGTATTAGTTTTCTATTACCATAAATTTAGTGGCTTTAAACACCATGAATTTATTATTTTCCAGTTTCATAGGTCAGAACTCTCATGGACGTTAGAGTAGATTCCATTTTCTTTTATTCAGGTTATTAACAGAATCCTGTTCCATTCTGCTCCTTTCAGTTGTAGAAATAAGGTCTCCATTTCCTCGCTGATTGTCACCTGAGGGTCACTCAGCTTCTGGAGATCACCTGCATTCCTTGGCTCATGGCCCCCTTCCTCCATTTCTGAAGGTGGCAAGCACAGATAGAATCATTCTTTTGCTTAAAGTCCTTTCTTCTTTTTCATCTCTCTGTCTCTATCTCCTGACCCAGCGAGAAAAAGTTCTCTGCTTCTAAGGACTTATGTGATTAGATGGGGCCCACCCGGATAATCCAGGATGCCCTCCCCATTCCAAGATCTGTAATCTTAATCATATCTGCAAAAATCCTATTTTACCATGAGACTTCATATATTCACAGGTTCCAAGGATTAAGACATGGACATCTTTGGGGACAATTATTCTGTCTAAAACTAGCCTGCTATGTAGGATCGGCATATTTTAATTAGGTTTAGTAGTTGCAAAAAGAGAACAACTAGGTAAATAAGAATATTAAATGATACATGTTAGTCTTTAGAAGTTCCAGGAGGGCCAGACAACTGGGTTTAGAAATTATACCACCAGAAATGATACCAAAACAACACCACTAAACTCCTCACAGGCTTGATTTCAGCACAGGCATGGTACACCATGAACAAAGGAACCTATCTTCAGCAATTCTGTCACAGTTGCTTCTCAGACTCATTGTCTCTGTCAAGCTCAGCCGTATTCACCAGGTTTGACTTCCTCAAAAAGCCTGCTCTTCTATTCTTTCCCCGCTGAACTGAAGCATTGTGTAGTTACATTTCACTGGGGGAAATCTTGGTCAAATGTTTGTTTCCTACCCACCAAGAAGGTAGAGAAATTCAATCTTGTAATCTTTGGTATCAATATAAGAGGAAAATATACAAAAAAAAATAAAGCTGGGCCACAAGTATGACCTTACATAACTATATGATCCTCTTTCTCAGAAGAAGCTCTGAGAGGGTAATACTGGCCTGGCTAGTCTTCACCTCCAAGGTAGAATGAGAATGCTTATCCAGGCCTCCCTAAATGCCAGAGAGTTCTATCTACACTGTGCTAATGATCATGGTTGTATTTTGAAATGATTACACCATTTAAAGAATAAAAAAAAATCATAGAATCATAAAAGTTAAGTCCTAAATATTTAAGAGCTCCTATAATTCTTCAGCAGGGATAATTTTGATATTTTTGATATTTGCAGAATTTCACATCAACTCAGGATATTTTTTCCCAGTTTCTATACTCTGAAGCCTGGATTAAATGACACTAATAATAGCTTGTGTTGCATACTTTACTTTTCAGCTTACAAATCACATTAATCACAGCAATATTTTCTGTCATATTTCATGTTTATGAAATACTATGAGCAATATACATATTGTCATCTTTATTTTCCTACAGAATAATCACAAGATTGTTTAAGTTGGGAAGACGTAGATTTTAATTCCCTCTGTTTCTCATTTTCCTCATCTCAAATTGGAATGTTAATATTTATTTCATGAAATTGTTTTCAGAATTAAAAGAGATAAGATGTACATAAACTGATTTCTATTAATTTAATATAAATTCAGGACCAGGAAGGAGTTTAGAGAATATTTAAGATAATTTCTCAAGCGTGGCCTAGTTGGTCAACTAATAACTCAGGGTTGGTGATGGGAAAGGGCCGATGTTTGCTCACATTTGGTTCAAGATTTTCCTTTGTAGAACAAGACAGGCATTTTTAGCTAGAGTTGAAACTAGAGTTGGGGGTAGGAACTCTGTGGAAAAAGAAAGTTTCCCTGGAAAATCTAATTTTCCCTCTAAGATTGAATCAGTGGCCCTAGCCGTGAACTCTCTGGAATCATGATATGCAGTATAAACTGTAACTTAAAGGCATTTCCATAAATGGCTAACCACGAAATCATGTCACAAGAACAGATCAAGTGATTTAGTCAAGCGACTCACTATACACATAATTTATTCAATAGTAATGTTTGAATTCACTGAGAAATATATCCATGAATTTGATGCTCATAGCCTGTCAGCTACCAAAAATGACAAATACTCAGAATAGTCCCTAAAGCATTGCACATGGAGTTAGCAGCTTGGGCTTGAATTTCCTTCCCTGACAGTTACTAGCTGTGGGCCCATACCATCATTCGATTAATAAGCAATTCCTCATTGCACGCCTGCTGCAAGGCCCAGCTAGGAGCTGGGGCTGGGTTCACCAGGCAGACACCATCCCAGTCTTCAAAGAAGTTATAACTTAAGGATGCTACTTGCTGAATGACAGTGATTCAACAACTAATTACACAATTATTCAACTACAGTTTGGATCAGAGCTACCAAAATTAAACAATATACTCTGTATAATAAATCTATTCCTAACTTCAGAATCTGCAAAATATGATTTCCCCCAAAGGAAATCATGTCCTATGCCACTCATTATAGAAAGAATAAAGTAGAAACTATAACTTCTAAGTATCCTAATTTTAGAGGTGGTTTAAGGATGCCAAGTAAAAGAAGAAGTTACTTTCTAACATTTTATCAGTTAACTCTTTTCTTAAATATCACTTTTAATTTGAATGTAGCTTCTTTCAATTTCTTACAGCTTGGTTAGAATTTATTCCATGCTGCACCACCATACGATCTAAAACAATTGCTTTATTAACAACATGCAAGAATAATTACTGTCTGATTATCAGAACCAATCTATGATAGTTGGGTTCATAGTATTATTACTGGTCTTTTAAAGTGAGTACATCAATACTAATATATTCCCAAAGAGCACAAGTCAATGAAACATTCAACGTACTTTATCCTATAGATTCTATTATTTTAATACCTTAATTGTCAATAAATATAACCTGCCTTATTTATCTACCAGTCCTAAAATAGTAATGTAATTTGAGATGCTAGAATTTAGCACCCTTAAACAAATAAAGTTTAGGGTGACCATTCCAAGGCCACATATTAAAAATTTTGCAAAAGTAAATATGATTAGGGAGTGATGTCAGCATCATGGTACAGTGAGCTGTTCCCTTAGTATTTCCCATTTAAGTTACAATTAAATGGGCCTTCATTAACTAGCAGAGGATTCCCTGCACAGCACAAAAGGACATCTGAGAGATCTGAGAAGCTATACATCTAAAGATAGATGGCCTGGATCCCTGGGAGGCAGTGGAACTAAGTGAGTGCACTCTTTCCCCTCCCTAGGGACAGCAAGCCTGGTGGGGGATCCCCACGCAGTGGCTGGCCAGTGTGACTGTAAGAGGAGCTGGGAACAGCCTAACCTGCTTGAATGCTTTCAGAGTTGCAACCTGGCCGGCAGAAGCACCCAGTATGCCACAGTGGCCCCACTGGTGGGAAGGCTCTACGCCAAGTAAAAGCTGCTCAGACCCCATGAAGGTGCCCACCTCCTCAGCACAGCACAGATGAGAAGGCTCCCTGCCCACATAGAGGGTGTCCCCACTTGCAGAACACAGCAGTCCACGGGACCCACTGAGTGGCTGCTCAGCCTCTGCATGGGCACCCCTCCCCCTAGTGCAATTCAGGGCAGAAGGCACCTTGCCAGTGCAGAAGGAGCCTCGCCTGTGGAACATGGCAGCCCTGGGACCCACTGAGGGGCAGCTCACCTTCCGTGTAGGCCCCCCTCCCTCATAGTGCACAGCAGCTCAGCTGGTTCCCTGCTGAGCACAGAGGCCCCACCTAGGATGCCCAACTTGTCTGCTCACCAAGGAGGCCCTGCTCATGTGAAGGCAACCTGAAGAGTGGCTGCAGCTAGCTGGGAAAATGCAGAGTAGCTCTACCCACACAACTTCCTGCAGAGGAGGCAGGATCAGAAAACACAGCTCCTGCTCCTCCCCATGTGGTGGCACGTGGAATCTGTGACCTCGTACTACCACAAATGTGCTGGAAAATCATTAATTTATCAAACAAAATGAGAACTATATTAACACTTCAGAGCAGAAGGAAAATGGCAAGTGTCCAGAAATCAATCCTGAAGTCAGAATTTTACAATCTAAGTGACAAAGAATTCAAAATAGTTATCATAAAGAAACTCAATGTGTTACAAGAAAACTCAGAAAGATGGGTCAATGAGCTGAGAAATAAAATTAATGAGCAGAAGGAATACTTCACCAAAGAGATTGAAACTCTAAAATAACCCAAACAGAAAACCTAGATATGAAGAACACAATTACTGAGACCACAAAAAAAAAAAAAAAAATTCTAGAAACCATAAAAATAGAGCTGATGTTATGGAGGACAGAATTAGTGAATTACAGGAGAGAAATATAGAAATGTTTCAGGTAGAGGAGGAGAGAGAATTAAGAGTTTAAAAAAATGAAGAAATTCTTTATGAAATATCCAACTCAATTAGGAAAAGCAATATAAGGATTATAGGTATTCCAGAGGGAGAAGAGAGGCAGACAGGAGCAGACAGCTTGTTCAAAGAAACAATAGTTGAGAACTTCCCAAACCTAGGGAAAGAAGTGGACTTACAAGTACATGAAACCAATAGAACTTCTCATTACTTCAATGCAAAAAGCCCTTTTCCAAGTCATATAATAGTAAGACTGGAAAAAGTTAATGACAAAGAAAAAATATTAAGGGAAGCAATGCAGAAGAAAATAACCTACAAAGGAAACCCTATCAGGCTTTCAGAGGATTTCTCAGCAGAAACCTTACAGGCTAGGAAAGAATGGAATGATATATTCAAAATACTGAAAGATAAAAACTTTCAGCCAAGAATATTCTCTCCATCAAAACTATACTTCAGATATGATGGAGAAATAAAGGCTTTCCCAGATAAACAAAAACTGAGGGAGTTCCTTGTCACTAGCCCTCCCTTACAAGAAATGATGAGGGAAGCCCTCATACCTGAAACAAAAAGGCAGAGGTTGACAAAGTTTTGAGCAAGGAGATAAATAGACAAAATCAGAAAATTGCTGTTCTCAATCAGAACAGATTAGCAAATAATTAATTAGACCATAAAAGATAAAGGGAAAAAAAACATCAAAAATAAATATAAACACTTCAATTTAGTCATAAACTCAGCACAAAAAGAAGAATTCATGACAACAATAACTTAGGGAAGAGGACAGGGATGTAACCCGCTATGCCTAATGGAGATAAGAGACTATCAGAAAATGGACTATCTCATCTATCAGATCTTTTATACAAACTTCATGGTAACCACTAATCAAAGAATCAGAATAGAGCCACAAATGTTAAATAAAGAGAAAACTAAGAAAACCATCTCAGAAAACCACCAAACAAATGACAGTTAGAAATACCAGAGAAGAGAAATAATGGAACTATATAACAACAGGAAAATAAGAGATAAAATGACAGTATCAAGCCCTCATATATCAATAATCACTCTAAGTGTAAATGGATTTAACTCTCCAATCAAAAGACACAGAATGACTGGATGGATTAAAAAACAATACCCAACAACGTGCTGCCTCCAGGACACACATTTCAGCTCTAAAGAGAAACATTAGGCTCCGAGTGAAGGGAAGAAAGATGATACTTCAAACAAATGGCAAGCAAAAGAAAGCAGGTGTTGCCATGCTTATATCAGACAAAGAAGACTTCAAGATAAAAAAAGGCAATGAGAGACAAAGGGGGCAGTATATAATGATAAAAGGGACATTCCACCAAGAGGAAATAACACTTATGAATATATATGCACATAACACTGGAGTGCCAAATTATGTAAAGCATCTACTAACAGACCTAAAGGGAAAAATAGACAGCAATAAAATAATAGTAGGGGACCTCAACACCCCACTTACATCAATGGATAGATCATCCAGACAGAAAGTCAACAAGGAAACAGTGGCTTTAAATGAAACACTAGTTTCATTTAATAGTTATACATAGAACTCAATAGTTATACATAGAACATTCCATCCAAAAGAACAAAATACACATTCTTCTCAAGTGCACATGAAACATTCTCAAAAATAAGCCATATTTTCAAAAAACAAAGCAAGCCTCAACAAATTTAAGAAGAATCAAAATCATATGAAGCATCTTTTCCAAACACAATGCTATGAAACTAGAAATCAACTACAAGAAAGAAGCTTGACAAGCCACCAATATGTGGAGACTAAACAACATGCTACTGAACAACCATTGGATAGATGAAGAAATCAGAGAAGAAATAAAAAATATACCTGGAGACAAATCAAGAGATGAAAATACAACATGCCAACTCTTATAGGATGCAGCAAAAGTGGTTCTAAGAGGGAAATTTATAGCAATACAGGCCCAGCTCAACAAACAAGAAAAATATCAAATAAACAGTCCTAAACTACACCAAACTGAACTAGAAAAAGAAAATAAATAAAGCCTAAAGTCAGCAGAAGGAGAGAAACAATAAAAATTAGTGCAGAAGTAAATGAAATAGAGACAAAAAAAAAAAACAGTACAAAGGATCAATGAAACTAAGAGCTTTTTCTTTAAGAAGATAAACAAAATTGACAAACCCTTAGCCCAACTCACTAGGCAAAAAAGAAAGAATGCTCAAATAAGTGAAATTAGAAATGAAAAAGCAGAAATTACAAGACACACCACAGAAATACAAAGGATTATAAGAGCATACTATGAAAAACTATATGCCAACAAATTGGATAACCTAGAGGAAATGGATAAATTCTTAGACTCATACAACCTCCCAAAACTGAACTCAAGAAGAAGAAAGTCTGAATAGATCAATCACAAATAAAGATGTTGAAACAGTAATCAAAAACCTCCCAAAAAACAAAAGTCCAGGGCCAGATGGCCTCTCTGGAGAATTCTACCAAACACTCAAAGAAGAATTAATAACTATGCCTCTCAAACTATTCCAAAAAATTGAAGAAGATGGAATGCTTCTCAGCTTATTCTATGAGCCCAACATCACCCTCATCCTAAAACAAGACAAGGACAACAAAAAGAAGGAAAATTACACGCCAATATTGCTGATGAACATAGATGCAAAAATCTTCAGCAAAATAATGGGAAACAGCAATACACTGAAAGGATCATACGCCATGATAAAGTGGGATTTATAGCAGGCACACAAGGATCCTTCAACATTCACAAAGCAATGTGATACACCACATTAACAAAATGAAGAATAGAAACCGCATGATCCTCTCAATAGATGCAGAGAAAGCATCTGACAAGATTCAACATCCATTTATGACAAAAACTCTCAGTAAAATGGGTATAGAAGGAAACTACCTCAACATAATAACGGCCATATATGACAAACCAACAGCCAACATCATACTTAACAGTGGAAAACTGAAAACCTTCCCTCTGAGAACAGGAACAAAACGAGGATGTCCACTCTTGCCATTCCTATTCAACATTGTACTGGAAGTTTTGACCAGAAGAATTAGGCAAGAAAAAGAAGTAAAAGGTATCCAAATTGGAAAGGAAGAAGTAAAACTCTCACTGTTTGCAAACAACATGATTATATATAGAAAGGAATCCACCAGAAAACTATTATAAATAATCAACAACTACAGTAAAGTTGCAGGGTGCAAAGTCAACTTACAAAAATCAGTTACATTTCTATACACTAATAAAAAACTAGCATAAAGAAATGTTGAGCATATGATCCCATTTACAACTGCAACAATAAGAATAAAATATACAGGAATAAATTTAACCAAGGAAGTGAAAGACCTATGCACTGAAAACAATAAGACGTTGTTGAAAGAAATTGAAGAAGACATAAAGAAATGGAAAGATATTCCACGTTCATGGATTGGAAGAATAAACATAGTTAAAATATCTATATTACCTAAGCAATCTACAGATTCAATGCAATCCCAATCAGAATCCCAATGATGTTCTTCATGGAAATAGAACAAAGAATCCTAAAATTTATATGGAACAACAAAAGACTCCAAATGGCTACAGCAAACCTGAGAAAAAATAACAAAGCTGGAGGGATCACAATCCCTGACTTCAAAATATACTACAAAGCTATATTAATCAAAACAGCATAATACTGGCACAAAAACAGACAAACAGATCAATGGAACAGAACTGAAAGCCCAGAAATAAAACCACACATCTTTGGACAGCTAATCTTCGACAAGGGAGCCAAGAACATACAATGCAGAAACAAAAGTCTTTTCAATAAATGTTCTTGAGAAAACTGGACAGTCACATGCAAAAGAATGAAAGTAGAGCATTATCTTACACCATACACAAAAAATAACTCAAAGTCGACTAAAGACTTGAATGTAAGACCTGAAACTATAAAACTCCTAGAAGAAAATACAGGCAGTACACTCTTTGACATCTGTCTTAGCAGCATCTTTTCGAATCCACATCTACCAAGGCAAGAGAAACAAAAGAAAAAATAAACAAATGGGACTATATCAGACTATAAAGCCCTTTCTACAAGGCAAAGGAAACCACGAATAAAATGAAAAGACAACCCACCAACTGGGAGAAAATATTTGAAAATCATATATCTGACAAGAGGTTAATTTTCAAAATAGATAAAGAACTCATACAACTCAACAACAACAAAACAAACAACCCAATCAAAAAATAGTCAAAATGAACAGACATTTTTCCAAAGAAGATATTCAGATGGCCAACAGGCACATGAAAAGATGTTCAACATCACTAATTATTAGGGAAATGAAAATCAAAACTACAAGGAGATAGCACCTTACACCTGTTAGAATGGCAATAAGTACCAAGAGACAAAGTAACAAATGTGGAGAAAAGGGAACCTTCATACACTGCTGGTGGGAATGCAAACTGGTGCAGCCACTATGGAAAACAGTAGGGAGATTTCTCAAAAAAATTAAAAATAGAAATACCATATGATCCAGCTATCCCACTGCTGGGTATTTATCCAAAGAACTTGAAATCAACAATTGAAAGAGATTTATGCACCCCCATGTTCATTGCAGCATTATTCACAATAGCCAAGATGTGAAAGCAACCCAAGTGACCATTAACTGATAAATGGATAAAGAAGATGTAGTATATATATATACTATGGAATACTACTCAGCCATAAAAAAGGCAAAATAGTCCTTTTTGCAACAACATGGTTGGACCTTGAGCCTATGATGTTAAGCGAAATAATCCAGACAGAGAAAAACAAACAGTTATGATTTCACTCATATGTGGAAGATAAACAAACACATGGATAAAGAGAACAGTTTACTGATTACCAGAGGGGAAGAGGAAGAGGGGATGAGCAAGAGGGGTAAAGGGGCATATATGTACGGTGACAGATAAAAATTAGTCTATTGATGGTGAGCATAATGCAGTCTATACAGAAACTGATATATAATAATGTACACCTGAAATTACATAATGTTATAAACCAATATGACCTCAATAAAATAATTGAAAATAAAAGTAAATATGATTACTTATACTCTCTCTAGAGTACTTTTACCAACTCAAAACTGTTTTATTGCTACAAAATTAATCATTATACCCTAAAGTTCATTTTTATTAAAAAACAAGTTATCTGTAAATTCTTTGGCAAATTTCATTTCTTTTTAACTTTGTTATGAAATTTTACCTAAGTCCCTGAATAAGAATGTCTCCTTTCAAATTAGGTTGCTATTGTAAAATGTAATCACTCATGTTATCACTTGTACTGATTCAACACGTTAAAACTATAGCTCTCTGGCACTGACACCAAGAATCATATGCTTCTCTTTAACACCAGAGTGTCTCCTTTTGAAGCTGTTACAATATTACTGGAAATGGTTTAGCTTGTCTGTGTGATATATTTTCACTAAAAATATCTTATTTGGGATAAATCATAATGATTCAACTGATGCCTGCAAAAGACAATAACGCACACAGCCACTGAGCGTTAGTATTATTTTTAACAAGGTATTGTTTTACCTTGCTGACAAAAAGATTATGTTTATACTAAAGAAAAGATGCATTATTATTACTTAGTATCACAAATATTTTTCATAATTCAAGATGTTAAACATAGCTTCATGGTAAAGAAACAAAGCACTTGGCGTTTATGATTTTCTTGAGCATTCAAAACGAAATGCTTCTGACTTTAGAAAGAAATGTTCCTACCGCACTTCTATTTGACAGCATAGCCCTGTTTGAAAACTGATTTGAGATTCAGCAAGTTACAAGAGAGCAGGCTTAGTTTTATAAGCATATGTGAGGAAAGTATTTTTTCCATCATGATATCACACAAAACTACTACGCAGACTTATCTAATCACTGCAACACATATTAGAGGAAAAAACAGTTAAAAGCGCTTTCTGTCATAGTAATTATTAATGATGAAATCTTTATCTGCTTAGCAATGGGAGCCTGTCCAATTAGTTTCTGTGGCTCTCAAGTTCTGCATAAATATGATAAAATTTGCTTGTTTCCATCGTGATTTTTCTGAGGCCTTTTCCTGGGCGAATCTCCAGATTGGCAAGCTCAAGCAGATTTTAAAATATCCTTTCCATACATCACCCACACTTGTCCTGCTTGCGGATGGATTGACGTCTAAGCTCAGAGGGTTTGTAATAAGCTGCTTTTCTCGGCAGAAAAGTTCATTTTGCTTCAGCTGTCGCAGATATCTCCCTTACCTCCCACTAACTCAGTGTTTTCTGATTGTTCCAGCCTGTTTCCAACTGCTCAGGCACACTGTTCAAGGATTACAGTGAAGAATGCCAAGTAAGGGCATCCTTTTCAGAGGGCAGGTCCAAAGTCATTCTTCTCTCTTGACACATTACATAACCTGTCCACATGGATACGGTATGATAATGTATTTTATTTGTCATTTCAGTTCAGGCAGGGAACAACTGACACACTGGCTGACTTAAGGTTTGTTTTTGAAATTTAGACATTTCATTTCCTATTTAGTCCTTGTAATTTAGCTGGTTAAGTGATTTAAAAATACTCCAAGAACTACCTCTATTTACTCTGTGCACTTTGGTTCTTTTCTAAGAGCAAAGGTTTCTAAATGAGCATAGAGCTAGGAAGAAGAGGATCTCAAAACAGAAATTAGAAATTAAGAATATCAAATCCAACAGTATCTGTCACATATAAAAAGTAACCTTGTATATTTGATGTGGGCCTAATTTTGACTATTAATATGCTACTAATGAGCTCTAGGTCATAGAATCATAGAATGTCAGAATAGACCTAAAGGGAATCTTCCAGATGATCTAGGTCAAAACTCCAAACTCCTCACTTTAAAGGAGAGGAAAATGATTCTCATAAAGTTAAGTGACTTGGCTAAAGTCAAATGGCTACTTACAAAGCAGAAATTAAACCCTAAGCCCCCTGACTTCTGTGCCACTGCACTTTCTTCTGAGTGATTAATGCAGCCTATGCAACCCCTCATTAACTGCAAAATCAACCCAGGAATATGCCCTTTGACAGTGGATCAGAGCCATCATCTTCGTATTCACATGGCAAACTCCATCACTCAAAAACTGATCAAGAGTCATGCTGAAGCACAGAATTTTCCACCTGATCACTAGGTTGCATCGAAATGTCCGTGGTTTTCTTTTCACAAACAAAAGTAGAAAAATAGTGAAATAGTACTCATAAGTTTATAAGTCTCTGTCAAAGTTGTATGAAAATAGTTTAAATGTGTATTCAGCTGTTTTTTATAGTAGTCAGGTGTTCAGAGTATATTTATCCTATTGAAGAATATAGTGGTTGAGAAGCAAATTTTGTGAGCCAGAGTGACAGGTCAGACTCCAGTTTCCCCTTATGTAAAACAGGGGAAAAAAAAGTACTGACCTCATGGGATTGTTTGGGGATTAAATATGCTAACATGCCTATGCTGTTGATGTCATTGTTATTATTGTCACCACCACCATTATTATTATTTTCCTCAAATATCTGTAATGATAAATTATGTTTTAAATCATAGCTATATTTTGTTCATAATAGTCTGTTCTCTATAAAGGATACATTCTTTTTAATAAAACATTTACTGGAAAATTGCATCTGAGGCATTTTTTGAGTTGAATTTGGAGCCACGAGCAATAAGATTTCAACATTAAAAATGTATTGTATATAAATGACTTTATACTGAGTTCCAACTAAAAATAATTGCTGATCAAAGTGTTAAAAATGTAAAGTAAAAAGTTATCTCACATAGACCCTCTGTACCTCAGTTGACTTCACATTCTCTTCCTCAGTTTACTTTTGGAGAAAAAGTATATTGGACAAGGTGAGAGATCACTAAGGAACTTCCGGTCCTAAAGGTTTATGAATACATTTTTTTATTCTACCATTTTCAAAGGGAGCTTTTCCTCTCTCAGCTTTTCCATACTCACCCCAATTTTTGCTAAGAAGTATTTAGCTTCAGATAATAAATTGATCATCTTTTGGATGATCTATGGTATTTTTATACGTCTTTCTGAATTTTTTGGAGATCTCAGTCTCCAAAAAGAACATTGCAGTAATTTGGCACAGGGAATAGCTTTGTTGAGAGTAAAAGGCAGGGGATCTACATTGAAATTAAGTAAATTTATAATTCTAAAAATTATTTTAGAATAGATTAAGAGCTAAATACTGGCATAAAATTCATAGGACACAAAGTTTACTTCAAGATAAGTTGAGAGTCGAGATTTTTATAAGTGCATATACAGAACTTTAACCATCACAAGGATTGACTGAAGTATTGGCTGGGGCAGAAAGGCTGGATGGAGATGCTACTTGTATGTAGGTAGTTTTCTAGAATATATAAAGGAGAGCCTAATGTGACATGAATCACTTAATAAAAACAGGATGCCTACTTGTAGCAGATGTTGTTGTTGTCCCGCCCCAATCCCCTGGGATTGCTTTTACTGCTTCCTGGGGGTGCTTCTGCCAATGCCTCACATTGACTGACATTTTCGGGAGGGTTTCACTCAGGTTATGGAATTCATCTCTCACTGTATTAGTCAAGGTTCTCCAGAGAAACAGAACCAATATATATTGAGAGAGAGAGTTTTATTAAATAAGGAGTTATCTCACCAATTATGGAAGCTGACAAGTCCCAAGATTTGTAGTTGGAAAGCTGAAGACCCAACTATGCCAATGGTGTAGTTCCAGTCTGAGTCCGAAGGCCTGAGAACCAGGAAAGCCAGTAGTGCACTTCCAGTCCAAGGACCGGCTGGCTTGAGATCCAGGAAGAGTCAATGTGTCAGTTCAAGTCTGAAGGCAGGAAAAAAGTGACTGTCCCTGCTGGAGGGTGATCAGATGGAGGAGTTCTTCCTTAATCATACAGTGAGCCTTTTGTTCTACACAGGCCTTCAACTGACTGAATGAGGCCCAGTCAGATTGGAAAGGGTAATTTGCTTTACTCTATTGATTCAAATGTTAATCTCAGCCAGAAACATTCTCACAGACACACTCACAATAATGTTTGACCAAATGTCAGGGTACCCTGTGGCCCAGTCAAGTTGACATATAAAATTAACCATTACACTCACCTTCCCAAGAGTAACTAGGAGTTAACTGGGGCATGCTCTCCCTCCTTCCATCCTGAAGCTCATAGTCATGACAAACTGGGATGTTGGAAGTATACAAAAGCCCTGCTTCCTGACTTCAAGTCATGAAAGACCATCTTGTCATTTAGTCTGCAAATCTCCTAGGGGATTACAAGGAACTCAGACTTTATCCGAAACCACCTCTTGTGCAGCTGCTTCCGCTTCCCTATCCTGCTTATCTCATTGTCTTACTGACTCCTCCTGGGACTACTCCCTTAATATATCACGAGTACAAAGTTTCCCACTGCAGCTCTGCTTCTAGAGAACTAGACACAAAAGATAGCTTTGCAGCCTTTGGGGAAGCCTTGGGGGAAAACTGAGACAGAAGATAGAACTTTGGACTTTCTTCAACCTCTTCTCATCTAATCTTCACCTCTCAAGTTTTGTATTTATAAACCTTAAGTATATAGAAGTATTACATAGAAACAAACTATATAATCTAATTATATAACAATCACTTATACAAATTAATATCTAGTATTTATGTACTAGTTTGTAGTTATACTTCTCTTCTATGCTTTATTTATAGGTTTCCTAAAATGAAAGACCATTAAACAGCATTTAAAATCTAAGACCATGTGAACAAGTATCCAATGTAGAATCAAGTTGTGGGACTGGATCTATAGGGAAAGAAATATAATGTGATGTTCTTCAAAAATTACCATTCAAAGAAGAATGTTCCAAGTCTGAAGTCAACAGGTCTTCTTTCTGATCACTTATCTTCTGCTGTGCCACAGTTAGCTCATGCTGCCTCTCAATATCCAATGCCATTTCCTTTCTTTACTTTTTCCATTTTGCTGAATAACTTTTTTTCTTTTCAAATAATATCCTTGGTTGGTTAACATTTCACAGCCATGTCCCTTTAACAGAAAAGAAGTACACTTTCAAACTCATTTTAGGAACCCAGCATTGCTCTGATACCAAAGACAGACAAAAACACTACAAGAAAAAGAAAACTATAGGCCAATATTCTTGATGAACATAGATACTAAAATCCTCAACAAAATACTAGTGAACCACATTTAACAGAATATTAAAAGAATCATATACTGTAACCAAGTGAGATTTATCCCTGGGCTGCAAGGATAGCTTAACACATGAAATCAATATACACCATATTAATGGAATTAATAATAAAAATAACATGGTCATCTCAACAGATAAAGAAAAAGCATTTGATAAAAGCACTTTCATGATAAAAACTCTCAACAAACTATAAAGAGAAGAAAATTATCTCAAATTAGTAAAGGCCATATATGAAAAACCAACAGCTAATATACACAATTGTGACAAAATGAAAGCTTTTCCTCTAAGATCAGGATCAAGGCAAGGATGCTCCCTCTTACCACTTCTATTCAACATAGTACTGGAAGTCTAGCCACAGCAATCAGACAAGAAAAAGAGATAAAAGGCATGCAAATCAGAAAGGAAGAAGTAAAATGTCCTTGTTTTACATGACATAGTCTTAAATAAAGAAAACCCTAAAGACTCCACAAAAAAACCTGTTAGACCTAATAAACAAATTCTATAAAGTCAACATACAAAAATCAGTTGCATTTCTTTACTGTGAAAATGAACTATATGAAAAGGAAATTTGGGAAACAATCTTATTTACAATATCACCAAAAAGAATAAAATACTTAACAACAAATTTAACTAAAGAGGTGAAAGATTTGTACACTGAAGACTAAAAAACATTGATGAAAGTAATTAAAGAAGATACAAACAAATGGAAAGATATCCCGTGTTCATGGAATGAAGACTTAATATTGTTAATCCATACTACCCAAAGTGATCTAAAGATGCAATAGAATCTTTATCAAAATTCCAATGGAATGTTTTACAGAAATAGAAAAAACAATACTAAAATTCATACAGAATCATAAGGACACTGAATAACCAAAACAATTTTGAAAAATAAGAACAAAGGTGGAGGCATCACATTTCCTAAATTCAAAATATATTACAAATCTACAGTAATTAAAGCAGTATGATACTGGCGTAAAACAGACATATAGGCCAATGGAACAGAGTAGAGAGCCCAGAAATCAGTCCACACGTGTAAGGTTAACTGATCTTCAACAAGGGTATCAAGGACACAAGTGAGGAAAGGATAGTCTCTTGCACAAATGGTGCTGGGAAAACTTGAAATCCACATACAAAAGAGTGAAATTGGACCCCTATCTCACACCACATACAAAATTAAAATCAAAATGTATTAAAGACTCAAATGTAAGACCTGAAACTGCAAAACTCCTAGTAGAAAACATAGGGAAAAAGCTTTGTTATATTGGCCTTGGCAATTATTTCATTGATATGACAACAAAACCACAGGCAACAAAGCAAAAAGAGACAAGTAGGACTTCCTCAAACTAAAAACTTTCTGCATAACAAAGCAAACAGTCAACAGATTAAAAGGCAATCAACAGAATGGAAGAAAATATTTGCAAACCATATGTCAGATAAGGGATTAATATCCAAAATATATAAGGAACTCAAACAACTAAACATCAAAAAACCTAAAGATCTGATTTTAAAACAGTCTAAAGATTTGAACAGACGTTTTTCCAAAAAAGGCATGCAAATGGCCAACACGTAGAAGAAAAGATATTCACCAGAAATCCCATTTCTGGGTATTTATTCAAAAGAATTGAAATCAAGATCTCAAAGAGATATTAGCACAGCAGTGTTCATTGAAGCACTATTCACAATAGCCAAGACGTGGGAACAACCTAAATGCCCATCAACAGATGAATGGATAAAGAAAATGTGGTATATACATACAATAGAATATTACTCACTGTTTAAGCAGAAGGGAATTTTGCCTTTTGTGAAAACATGGATAAACCTGGAGGACATTATCCTAAGTGAAATTAGCTAGTCACAGAAAGACAAATATTGCATGATTCCACTTATATGGGGTATCTTAAATAGTCAAACTCATAGAATCAAGAGTCAAATGGTGGTTACCAGGGGCTGGGAAGAGGAAAAATGGAGAGTTGCAAATGAATGGGCATAAAGTTTCAGTTATGTAAGATGAATAAATTCTAGAGATCTACTGTACAACATTATCCCTACAGTTAAAAATACTGTATTACACACACAAAAATTTCTTAAGAGGGTAGATCTCATGTTATTCTTACCACAATAAAATAAAATTAAAAATAGTAGAGGAACCATATGTTACAGAATCCACTGACATCATCAGTTCAAAAGAGTTACACAAATGTAAGATAAACTCCTAGTCCAGTGTATCTCAAAGTGTGATCCACAGAACAGTAATCCCACAAGATGTCCTACAAGGGAGAAACATTTTTTCAAGTTCAAATAGATTAGGGAAATACTGCTTAGTGTACTTTTAGAAATACACTGCACATTGGTATATTAAATACTCTTAAGTTTTTCTACATTTAAAACAAAGGAAATCAATCCTAAATGAAAAACAAACCACAAAAAAATTATGTTTATCCTTATTCAACTAAGAATTACCAATAATGGATCCAGGGAACTATTTTCAAATGACATCTATTTACAAGAGCAAGAGTTCTGGGTACCATACTTTGGGTAATAAATAAATTGGGTAGTAATTTTTGGTTTAGGCTAAAAAACTAAACGTTATTGAGGATTAGAGCATTGCCAATCAGTTTTAAATAAATAAGAGAGTACTAGATTAGTACTAATTAGTACTAGAATCTCCTTGATTCAAAGAACTAACTGAACAATAGACAGGACTTGTTCTCAGGTATTTTTAACACTAGGGAAAGGGAAATTCATGAAGCCATAAGCTTTCTAAGTTCAGTACATATTTACTGCAAAGAATTGGGTATTTCATATGGTATCCTATTTTTTAGATATTATTTTCTTGAAACGAAGTAATGGTATTTGTGGCTCTTAGATAATTATTTAAAATCATGAAAATTTCTCAAGTAACAGTAAATTCTGATGCCTTAAAAGCCCTGCTTAATTAAAAAGTAGGTGGAAGACCAATACATAATCATAGTTCTTCAGTTAATTGTGTTCTCAGAAAATTCACTTGACCTTGGACAATTTAGTACATACGTTTTTAAGAGATAACAATCACACTTACTTTAGGCTTCTTCAGAATTATGGCTAGGATCAAATAAAATATAGAAGAGACTACTGAAAAGTATTGCAAAACATGGTATAATGAAAAACACTTCTTAAACTGTGGCTTTCTCTTTGAAGTATCTTAAATTCTGTTAATCTTAGCATTTACATAGAAAACAAAATTCACTTATTCAACAAATATTTATTGAGCTTAGTGTCAACTATGTGTCAGTCCTTGTTCTGGGGTCTTTAGATACATCATGGAGCAAAATAGACAAACATCTTTGTAGAATTATTATCTTGCAGGATACCACAGTGTAATATCTTCACTGTTTCTAGTTGCTTATAAACCTTACCATGCTTTCTGCCAACTCCAGAATAAGAAATAGTTACCAGAGAGTTCTCAGTTAGGGAATACATGATTTTTCATGACGAATTGTTGTACAACTGATATTGTCACATTATTAAGAGACAGCACTCATTGAAACGATCACTTTAGGCTTATAAATTGTGTTATGTGGAGAAGTTAAATTTTAATTTGTTTACACAATAGCAAAAACCACTCATTCATTCAACTAATGTTTATTCAGCGTCTTCTATGTTCTCAGCATTGTTCTAGGCTCTTTAGACATGTCACTGAAGACATAGATGATACTCCTCCCCTGGTGGGGTTTATATTACAATGCAGGATACGTGCAGATCCTATCTCCCTGGTAGAGATTTTGAGAAAGAAATAGGAAAATGAAAACTACTTAGCACATTGCCTGGCAAGAAGTTGATAGTCATTAAATGCTAACTAAAAAATAATCTTTCTGTAAATTATGTTTTATTATCAAGGGGAAAATTTGTTGCTAATACCGATGTAGTCTCAAGATGAATAATTTTATTAGTCACAAATTTAAGACTGTATCTATTCAAATTTCATTAAGGTTACTTTTACAAAGCAGGGAGATATTAGGTGAATTCATCAAAAATCAAATTTCCAAATTTTGAAGTTATACAAAAGTAAACTATTTCACCAGCTGAGAACTTTGTGAATGGTAGCCTTTTTCTCATCAGGGAGTTGGCAGGTAATGACTGGGCAGAATGCATGGTGAGATTGCCATTTAGCAACAATGCAGGCAACGTAACATTGCATCCAGTAAGATACCAATTCTGCAGAGCAAATTACTAAGAGAATGTGTTTCTGGTAGAAATTGTATTTGTATTGTCCAGGAGATTGAAAAGGACCACTATGCAATTGTAGGCTGCTTAACACCAGCCCTCCACAGGTGGAGGGAAAGTCCTGAATTACAGCATTTGCCAATGTCTGTGGTGCTCTGATTTTGTACTGTTTAATTATTATAATGTTTATTCAGCATTGCCAGGGAGTGAAACAAAATTATTATTGAAGTATAGGTCCACTTAAGAAACCTTGACACGTGCAGAAAGATAGAGGCTATATAATGCAGCACTCATGTGTCCGTGTCCCAGTGGGAAAAATGTTAACGCTTCTGTCATATTTCCTTCAGATACGTATACCTTAGGTTTTGAAAACTATATTCTCATAAAATAAATAATTCATTAATAAACAGTGAGAATAACATAAATTAGCCTTAAAAATTTTTGAAATATACTTGATTATTTAATGTAAAAATTAATGTAAAACTTGAAAAAATATGAAATAATTCCAAGTGTCATTCATCTTTACCTATGAGTGAAAAGAGTAAGAAGAAAGGTACTTTCTACATTTTATATATATATATGTATGTGCGTGTGTGTATATATATATTTATGAAATAACATCTGATACCAACTACCCAGACTTGGGCCAAACTCCCTAGGTTAAGGACACACTCCTCCAAAGAGTGCCTTCACTTCGGATACCAGCTGCAAGTTTGGGAGTCCCCAGGTCACTCACGCTTCTGACTAGCTAACTACAAATTCAGGGGTTTCCACTACCCCCTCAGGTTTAAGAGTTCACTAGAATGACTCATAGAACTCGAGATAGTGTTATACGTATGATTACAGGTTTATTATAGCACAAGGATACAAATCAGAAGGAGCTAAAAGAAGAGATGCATGGCGCAATGCATGGGAAGGTCCCAAACAGGAAGTTTCCATTGCCATCTCTCAGTGGAGTCAGGATATGTCACCAACCGGGCCCATCAATGTGTGCCAACCAGGGAAGCTCACCTGAGCTGTAGTTTCCAGACCTTTTATTGGGGCTTCATTACACAGGCATATGGATTCAATCATTGGCTATGAGATTGAAACTCAGTCTCCAGCCACACTCTCCTACCCAGAGATTGGGCTAATACCACATGGCTCAAAACCTCCAACCTTATAATTAAGTGATTGATCTTTCTTGCTTGGCCAGTTCCTATCCTGAGTCATCTCGTTAGCACAAACTATCTAAGGGTCCCCCATTAGTCACCTCCTTAGCATAAATTTATCATCAGGGCCCACCAGAAATAACAAAGAGACTCCTATCACTAAGGAAATTCCAAGGATTTAGAGACTATCTCCCAGGAGTTGGGAACAAAGGCCAGACAAATTCCTTATTACATAGCAGTTTATTTTGATTTTTTTCTCCAATCAACATACTCTAAAACATATCTCTTATTATTCAACACTATGTTAATTATTCTTATTATGAATTGAATATTGAGAAAACCAGAAATACCCACTTCTACAAAGGTTACTATAGTAGACAATCTCTGGCTAGAAAGTCTATACACCAAGTTTGTGCTTCAAGGTGGTGGAAAAGAGTGTGAAGTTCAAGTCAGAGGCCATTGGCTCCAGCTCTAGTTCCGCTTTATAGTAACAAGATGATACTGCATACATCATAGACTTTGGGTCTCAATTGACTATTGCAAAATAAGTATAATAATAATTCCTGCTCTGCCCAAATAATAAACTGGTTGTAAAGCTTATAGGAAATGGCTAATGGATATGAAAGTAAAATTGTAAAACTCTTTATAAATGTTATTTTTAAATTCTAGTTCTGCCATTCTTTACCTGTCTAACCTGATGAAACTTGTAAGGAAATAAGGGATATGTAAATGTTCTGTGACCACAATGTCTGATTCACAATTCATTTAAATTACCCAGTCTCTTAAACAAACCTGACAAGAAGGTGTGATTATCTGCATTTTTACAGTAAAGGAAAGTAAAGTCAGAAAGATTAAGTACCTTGACTGAGTTCACGTGAGAGACTGCCAGAGCCTATTTAGGTTATACTTTTCCACATGACCTATCTAAATGGTGGAGTTGAACTACATAATCCCTAAAATCTCTTCCAGCTCTAAAATTCCATAACTGTTTTCCTCACAAATGGATTATAGACCATGTGGCTGAAACATACTAATGGAATGGCCCTCTGACCTCAGCAGAGTAGACGTCGAGGTGCTGGGAGTGGGTGGGAAATGGTGTATAGCTCTGAAAGCAAATAGTGCAATTGTTTTTCACAGAAAGTTGACAAGTACTACATAAGAAGGTTATTTTAGCAGTTGATATAAGCTAGGTTAGGTGAGGTTATGCTACATATGATAACAAAGTACATTAAAATCTCAGTGGCTTAACATTACTAAAATTGATTTCTCATTCATACTACAGAAAGAACACCAAGGGTTCCACTCCTATTAGATACTTAACAGCCCAGCTTACCCAGAAGTTTAATCTCGATTCAAGCTTTCCTAGAAAGGGAAGATCGAAAATCATGGACTGGCTTGTAAAGTTTCTGCTTTGGCCATTTGTTTAGCTTTAAAGGGACAACAAAGGACAATTCCATTGTATGTCCAGAAGAAGGAAAGCTGGACATATTTAGTAAAGAACTGTAATAACTACTATTTTAATTTGTAGTAGTTTTACTTTCCATTTTATGATATTTTTAAAGTTACAAATCACCTTCTTACACATCATTTCATCAATGATGACAATGAGAAGCTACACTGAGATGGCTCAGAAATAAGCAGGTATCCCATATATAACTTTAATGCAGTGTCATAAAATGTACCGATCCTCTTGCCATTTCCCTACTGTTCTCCTGGAAGATTAACCAGCTTATCTGACCATGTAATTCAAGCAGAGAGCAGGCACTCAATGCCTTGACTCAAATAAGTTAGCGATATGAAAATTTTAGCATTAGGGATTTGCAACCAAAGTAATGTTTTGAGGTAGAAACTGGTGACATCTTTATAGGAGAACCATTTAGTTCATGGTCCAGGAAAGAAATGAAAATAATGAGGCAAGTTCAGTATTTCTCTATTCTCTCTCACAAATACACTCAAATGCAAGTAGAAAAACTATGTAATTTAATTTCCCCATGGGCATATTTGAGTAAAAGGAGATATTATTAATAGTTACAGTAGGAAAACAAGTACAAAGCAGGGCTGTTCCACATAAAGAAAAATATATTATCATCTTAAAAGACTTCAGAGGTAAACTATCATTTAAAAATCAGTCTATCTTGTCTTTTTCTTCCAGGCCATAATATATATACATAATAGTGGCAATTGAGAATGCATTTCTTCATCTGCTTACTTATTTGGTAAACATTTCTGTGTATACTTTATGCCAGACACTGTTCTACTACAGAGAAGAGAAGTATTGTTTGGCTTAGATGAGAAATACAAAATGGAATTTGTGGGGACTGGAATTGGCCACCCCAAGATGTGTCTCTTTGGCATGAGGATCATTTGAGGCTGATTGCTTTTGATAAACTGCGACAGGGAAGGAGGCTCGGAGGAGTGGCACTTGCTTGCCCTTTGTTAGGAGACATTTACATTTGTAAGGTAAATGTCTATCTGTAAAAGGTGCCTCCCTCTCTGTACCAGAAAGAAGAAAGGAGATGACCTTGTCTCTAGAAACTCTTAATCAATGGGGAAGGCAAGGACTTAAATCTGCTTTTTGTTTACTGTACTTGTGTGGTAATCACCCATGATTGACTCTCCCTCCCAACGTTGGCATTTCTTTAAGGATTAAGCATCTTTCCTTAGGCTAGGAACTGATTGCTGAGCTCACCTGTGACTGCCCAGCTCAAGACAATAGACTTGCCTCCTGCTACGTCCACCGAGATAGCAGACCCACTATCTGCTGTGTCCATCAAGCGCTGTGCAGACAGGGCAATCTTGTGACTATTGTGGGAAGGACATTTCAATCACATGTGAAATATCTTGTTTGGGGGTATATAACCACTCTGTGCACCCCACTTCTTCGGTGCCCTTTCTTCCTTGGGGAAGAAAGGCCCCGGGCCATGGTCCTCATAAAGCTTTGTTTAATTTTCTCTTGCTATTCTGTCTCATGTGAATTTAATTTGTTCTCCAGCCAGACGAACCCACATTAGGTAGAGGAAAAGTCTTCCTCCCCTACAAATTCATAGGTAAGAAGTATTCAGCTGACATGCTTTATAAGCTTAAAGGGAAATGATAATGTCATAATTAATTTTGAAGGGAGCTCTAGCAAACATTTTCCAAATCTTAAGTTTAAATCATTTGCTTCAGTTTAAAAATGTAAACTATTTTCAGTAGAAATTTCAACCTAAATATATATGTGCATATATATTTTTATGCTTAAAATTAATATAAATAAGTTGAAATTTCAACTACAACCTTTGCTTAGTGATCCTAGTCTCATTAAATATGTTTTATTTGTGTTAAAAATATAAAATTTAAAAACAAGAACTATGTAATGGATAGAATCTCTTTAAAAAGTTCAGTAATGATGGAAGTGTATCATACTTGAAATTGAAATGTAATAACATGAAGATTTCTAAGGAAGAATGTTCCAGCTCTAACATTCTTAAGTCTACAATATATTTTTGTTTGTCATTTTTTTTAAATAAGTACCATTTCTTAAAATATTTTTAATTATTTCTAGACAAATTAATAGAACCTGGTATTATTGGAGGTAATAAATATTTGAAACAATATTACTCTGTTTTAAAAATAGGAAGATCGATTTTTGAAAAAAATTCGTTGTGAGATTAAAAAAGGTTATGTGATTTCAAAATGAAATGAGAATTTGTGATACCAGCTCAACACAAGGTTGGCATAAGGGAGACCATATTGTAACTTTGAATGACTTCTGACTAACTAGCCCAGTGGGATCAGCACCCTCCAGGAGATCTAACTGCTCTGTAGATTTTATGACCCCTGCTTGTGGGTTCATATACCTCCCAGCTGTGATAAGATGATAACTTTGTTCTTTTGAGTTCCTTAGGAATGTGATGACCCTCAGACTGAGAATCTATATAGTGTAGCCACTCCCAGTCTGTAACACCAAAGAGTCGACATTCCTGGCGCCCTTCCCTATAATCCACTGGCCTCTATAACTGCTTCAAGATTCTGTGCCCCCCTTAAGATGGTTCTTTTGGACATTAGTCGACCGTCTTCCTCCTTGCTGGCAAGCTGTGATAAAATGCCCTTTCTCTGCCCCCATCTTGCCTGTTGACGATTGGCTTTTGTCTTGAGGTGAGCAGATTGTGCCCTTTGTGCAGTAATATTTGGAATATATAGAGAGTTTCATGTAAATATTTTGGTAAATGAAATATTTCAATCATAAGTCACTTTTAGTTGTGAAGAGGGGGATTTAAAAGTTATCTAAAAATACAATAAAGATAAATCCAAACACAATAACCATAGTAAATGATGCCCTGAAAAATAAATAATGTACATGAAATATTTTAAAAGCTCATCTAAAATGGAAATGATAGCTTGGCTACTCATTCAGGACTTTCGGCACTTAAGAAACTTAAAACCAAGGGACTCAGGAAATGGACTCAAACTCACTAACGTGGGATTTCCCCCAAAACAGCTTACAGCCACAGCTACATGTTAAATAGCACATGAGGAAATCCACTTCATGAGAGCTAGCAGACACAACAGTTGATTTTACCTTTTATCTGAAAATTATCTTTTAATATTACCCCAAAAGGCATTACAAAAAATATTTTCAAATAGTTACAAAGGTGGTTTGATAGCAAAAGATAAGCAGTCTGGGAGGGAGTATTTTTTCAGCAGCAAAATATCCAAGAACTGTGACAAGGAAGAGAGACACATGTGAGTCAGAGGTCTCTGTGGCACACAACTGACCAAATTGTCAGAATGAGTGGAGGTCAGTGAAACAAGGAAGAAAATGAAGTGAAAGAAAGGAGCGACAAGGGAGGTTGTTCAGTAAATTGTTGCAAAGAGAAAATAAAAGCAAGCTACTGACATGGAGACTAAATTAAAACAAAGTTAGCAAAAGGATCTGATAAGAAAGACAATAATATGACTGCCAATGACAACAAACGCCCCCTCTGAAAGTTCTGAAGACACAGAGGAGTGTGAATGGGTCAGTGATAAGGCACAATTTCCCTTTAAAAATGCAAGACAAGGTAAACCACAGAGGAAACACCAGATGCAGGTGAATAGAAACAGAAGAAAGTCACGTTTTCTTTATCAATACAATTCTTTCAGATTGCATCAAAGTATCAAATACTTGCAATTCCTCTTCATCCTTTATCCACTACTTTCACTTTCACATGATCTTGAGTAAAATGCGCATTTTCTTTTCCCTGGCATCACTCCACCTTCCTCATCCTTCTCACCTCTTTCTCCTTTCCTTTCAACTGTTATCTCTTAAAGAGATTCAGTGACAGTCAGCATTGCATTTTAAAGCAATAATTCTTAAATTTTATGACTACAAGTGTGAAAAAGAATTCAAAAGAAAGTGTCAGTTGAAGTGTAATACATGAACAGGGAGGTTGTTTTCCGTATTTTACCATTAACACAACCACAAAACAAGCAGAAGCGGTCCATTTCAATAGTCTTTATAAGGACAGATTATGACTGTTCTCTCAGTACTAGTAATAAACTCAGCCGATACATATCAGTTTGAGTATTGTTATATTACCTATGGTGACCTGTCTTGTGTAATGTCTAGTCGGACACACTTTAACAACTTCCTGGCTCTTAGATTTAGTCTCTTGGAAAATAATGGTAAATTTTAGCAAAGTATAATTAAATGAAAGAATCATATTACTGACAAATAAAAATGGCAAGCAATAGGATATATTGGAGAATATGAGGAAGCCATTTGGTATAAACCTAATTCAGCCTGACCTTGTCTTTCCAAAAGGGCCTGACCGTGGCTGTTGAGCATGCATTGTATATCTGTTTTAGGTATTCCCTATGGCAAGAACAAAGGCCCTTGAGATAAAGGTGCAACTTCCCTCCCCCTCCCAACGTTGGCTTCTCCTTAAGGATTAAGTATCTTTCCTTAGGGTAGAAACTGATTGCTGTGCGCACCTGTGACCACCCAGCCTGAGACAATAGACTTGCCTCCTGCTAAGCCCACCAAGATAGCAGACCCACTACCTGCTGTGTCCATCAAGTGCTGTGCCGACAGGGGGCAATCTTGTGACTATTGTGGAAGGGACATTTCAATCATATGTGAAACACCCTGTTTGGGGGTAGATAACCACTCTGGGCACCCCACTTCTTCGGTGCCCTTTCTTCCTTTGGGAAGAAAATCCCCGGGCCATGGTCCTCAGATTTCAGCTCAGAATAAACTCACCCAAATTTTCATTTATAGATTGGTTATGGATTATTTTTGTCGACAATTACCAAACTCCAGTACATTATCAGGAATTTTTTTTTCTATAGAGAAAATGTGTAACATGCAAAATGCGTGTATCACCTTATTTGAAATTGCTTTGTCATCATTTTTCAAAACATAGATTTCATACTATAATAGTAGCAAGAATAATAATAAAAACATTGGCAAGGAACATATCCAGATATTCTGCCTTATTTTATTCATGGTAATATATGAGCAGAAAGAGTTAAATTCAAGTTTTTGTCATGGTCATCATTCTCTTTTTAAGAATTAAGCTTTATTAAAATTTGCAAATTTTCTTATAAAATATGCTTTTAAATCATGCATTTAAAAATTAAGATATGGATATTGGTCACATTTTATGGTTATTGATAAGAATGAGCTAACATTCAATTCATTCATATTTATTACTATTTCATATTTTCAGATAAACTGAGAAAAAGAGCACTGAAAGAAATTTTCCTAGACTGCAATTGTATATTTCCAATAATTTACTAATTTTATCTGTGTTATGCCCTGAACAATTAATTTTGTTTTCAGTTCTCATCTCTACCTTAGAACTTATATGCTTTTGTTTTTAAGTTCAATCCAACCTAACTAAAAATTTCCAAAATATTATATAAAGCATCTGTGGGGACCCACTTGGACTCCAGAGTTGGTATATATACGAAATTGGCTTATGCAACTATGAAGGCTAAGTTTCCAGACTCAGGAAAGCCAAGGGTGTAGTTATGAGAATCAGGACAGTCACTGATATAAATCCCAGTAGAAGGCAGAACAAGACAGATGGCCTAGCTCAGGCAGAGTGAATTTGTTCTTACACTGTCTTTTTGTTCTCTTCAAGCCGTCAGTGGATTGGATGATGCCCAGTCACATTGGGGAGGGAAATCTGCTTAATTCAGTCCACCATTCAAATGCTAATCTCCTCCAGAAGCATCCTCACAGACACACCCAGAACTAATGTTTAATCAGGGTATCCCATGTCCCAGTCAAGTTGACAAATAAAATTAACCATCACAAAAAGTATTCAAGAAATGTAGGATGTGTCTTTGTTATGGGAAAAAAAGAGTAATTTTGTCCTAAAGTAGTTGTTTAGAGGTTGTTTAAAGGTTGCTCCAAAATGAGAAAAAGGAAAGTGTAACACAAAAACCTGAATAGATACAGAAAGTTGTCAAGGGTCTGCAGTAAAGAAGAGAGAGAGAGAGACAGAGAGAATATCTTACCTTGTGTGATCAAGATAGCTAAGATTGAATAGATTTATTATAAGGTTTTAAAATGGGCTTTAATATCAATAATGAACCAATCCAAAAATCTGAGTTTGGTTTTCTCTCTCAAAAAGACAAAGTTTCTTGGATTATTGGTCTGCTGTTAATAAGAGAGTAAAAAGGTTTTCTTTTGAGTAATCTGTCTAGAACAGAAAGATTCTGTATCTTATCAGAATGATTTCCTGTGCTTTATGTTGTCTTTATCACGTCCTTGATTATTTAAGAGAAGTTTTTTGTTAAAAGATTTATTTTTTTTTGTTTCTTTTACAGTCATGTTACCTCCTACTTATACTTTCCAAATCTTTTATTCTCACTTTGGTTTGAACAGAAAACTAAAACACAGGTTACAGTTTTATAGTGCCCTGCGATGCTATTTAAGAAAGTGTTCAGAACTTTTGATATTCTGCCTTCCCAAAATCAAATCCTATGTAAAATCTTGATCTTGAGCTGACTTTAAGTTTTCCCAGAGGGACCCTAAATATCTCAAAGAGTTTGCTCTTTCACGTTGTAAAAAGAGAAATGTTTAAAAAATAATTAGGCTTATTTGATATGTTGACTGGCATGAAAAGCATTGCCATATAAGAAGAGATGCTTAACCATCCCTAGGTTATATTTGTATGGGCAAATGTTATCAATATAAATATTTCAGAAATTATATGAAATTCCTAGAAATTTTTCAGTGGCCTTCTGTCCACAATATGTCCTTATGCTACTTTGTCTGATAGCAGAAAACAATGGTATAATATCATTCATAGTTCCACTTATTATTTAAAATGTATGTCACAGAAACAACCAAATTTCCTTATCAAGCACATTATTTTAATAAACTCTCTTCAGATCTTTAACCACAGCTATTTTAAGTCTCTTGATATCTACAGATAGGTATTGTTTTACTCTGATGCTTTCCTAAAAGCTCTTGCAGGGTCCGGCCTCATGGATGAGTGGTTAAAGTTCCACGCTCTCTGCTTCAGCCGTCCCAGTTCACAGGTGTGGATCCTGGGTGTGGACCTACTCCACTCATCAGCCATGCTGTGAAAGCACACCACATACAAACTAGAGGAAGACTGGCACAGATGTTAGCTCAGGGCTATCTTTCCTCGATGGAAAAAAGAGGAGGATTGGCAATGGATGTTAGCTCAGGAAGAATCTTCCTCACAAAAACAATAATAATAAAAGAAGCTCTTGCAATCAGCTACAAGCCAGAATACTTCATCTTCAACAAAAGCTTATGTCTCAGAGACCCATGGAAAGGACTATGGCAGGTACTCTGAGGTATAGGCTTCTGATAGCATTAACGACTTTGAAATCACACCACTGAACTGAGTAAGGATTTCTGGAACTCTGGTGGAGAAGCTGATGGTTCATGAAACTACGAACCCAAGATCAAGCAGAACAAGAATTAACTACATGGGATTAAATGAAGTGATAAATACATATTAAGCTATCTATAACTTATAGAAATGTAATAGATTATACTTTTGTAAACAGAAATGAAACATTTATCTTCTCTCCCTCCCTAATCCCTCTAGAATTTAGAAACTTTCATTAAGTATTCTTACATGGCGATATAGTTATTTGCATAAATTCAGTAAGAATCTGTTCTCCTTGTAACAGCACATATTTGGGAAAATTGACCCAATAATCAAGGCTTTAACTGGATGTCATATTTGAGCATGATGTGCATAGAATTAGACATGACCAGACAGTTTTAAGGAACTAAGATTGACTTTATGATCCAATGCTTACAAAGTCCTCTTGGGAAAAACTGGCCTGATACTTGGCATATAAGAGTTCTGATTCTTAAGGTAAGTGAGGAAGGTCACTTTCTGGTAGGCCTAGGAACCTGAGGATATTTTGGGGACCTTACAAAGAGAGGAAGTCACCCAAAATCTATAGGTACTATAGATGAAGTATGATGATGAGTACTTGGCTTGGCTTCTAAAAGTCCAATTTGAGACTTTGTATAAAAATTCCAGTAAAGCAGACTTAAAAAACAATAACAAACCTATGTGGTCAATTACTATTTTTCTTTCACTTATGTAAATAATTAGGCCAAATTTAATGAGACTAGATTAGTTTGTAAACAAAAATCATTTTACTTTGATTATTTTTCATCAACATGGGAGTTATTGCAGAGATAAATTTTATGTTTCAATGGAAAACTATAATCTACTATATGGCATATCAGATTCTGGTCTTGTTCATTGTTTTTGAGCTATTTTTTTACCTCTTTGTAAATTAGATCCTGCTATCTTGAGCATTTTGTAATTAAATTGTCAATAATTTCATGTTTCCAATTTTGCTCCTACTCTCTGGACTTGGTGTCACTGAGAACTAAAAACTGATAGCCCAGATCTTTATTGAGACTCTAGCTTGTGCAGTAGCTTATCTTTTCCCAAAGCCCTGCATGCTAAAGTTAGACAACTTGAGATAAACTTTGAAGGACTTATATCATAACAAAAAGTTCACCAGAACACCTTTATCTTTCACGTTCTCCTCCTGAAAATAACTGTGGCTATGACACTGATGTCTGTGCCACAACCAGACACTCAAACTACAAACCAGGAAATCTACCAGATTACTTTTGCCATCATCACCCCATCATCTAAAGACACATTGAGCCTAACATCTAGAATCTTCTTGATTATCTGCATACTGGACTCAAAAACTAGGTTTATAGTTTGCTCCAACCATTGGTCTTTTTTTAAATTCTTTTTTCCTGTAGAAATGCGCCTCATAGGATGCTTGATTGCTGCCACCATGTAGAAGCCTTACTCTGATGTGTGCTATCCTCCCACCCGTACCACCACCTCCTTTAGATGAGACACAACCGTTTAACTAGACTGATCTACCTATTCTCAGGACGGGAGACTGGTTCAATGGGATATGGGGCAATGTCCTCAGATTTGTCCTCTCCTGTTTATTCATCCTTCTTTTAATCAGTCCTCTCTTGCTACTTTGCAGATTTCTTACCTAACAATTTCTAACCTGAATTTCTCTCCACATCAATCAATACTTTTTTGTGAAACCTCTAGGGAAGTTTCAAATGAGGGAAATGTAGGGACCCCCTAGGACCTTCGGAGTTGGTATAAAGATCATTGTAAAGTAAAAACATTTGAGCTACAGAAGATGCAGAAAGAATCTTATCTTAACTTCCTTTATCTGACTAAAGCAGAGCCTCCTGAAAATACAGCTGCCATTAACTTCACTAATAGGAAGTTTCCTGTGATTTCAGCTGTCCTGGAGACAGACTGCCTATTCCTATTAGCACTAAAAAAGCCCAATAGAACCTTCCATTCCTTCCTGTTGAAGCCCTAAATCCCCCCTCTCCATTTTTGTTAATTTTGGTATATGAACCTTTATTTCTGGCTATTCAGTGAGTTGCTCATCACTGAGCAACTTCCACCATCAAGTGTAAATAAACTTTGCCTTTTCTTCTGTTAATCTCTTATTGTCAGTTAATTTGCAGACCCACAAACAGCAGACCCAAGTAGGCAGAGGAAAAAGATTTTCCTCCCAACACATCTTACATATATTCCAAAGATTGGCATGTAGTGAAAGTGATATATTATTACTAAGTATGTGTTTCTGTTATTCAACTGGACACTTAACAACTTTAATTCAATGCAATTCATACAGTGTAATCAAAACAAAAATGTGTTAAGTTATGGTAGGTTAAATTCTGGTTGAAAATGACAAACTAACCACAAATGTTTTCCTATCCTCCATTCTAGGTTTTGAATTTAAATGGAAAGAAAAGTATTATAAAAATAATATTAGCTGGAAATATAATGAAACCACAATAGCACTGGGAAAAGGAGAACTTCCATTAGAGGACCTGAAAGATAAAAGATAATTGGATGATGGAAAAATGACAACCATAAAATCTTAACCTGAGAAAAAACAAGGTATGCGTTGTCCTTTCCAAGAAAGCTTTGGGGATGCTACAACCTCACAATAAACAAATACACAGAACACGAGGCTGAGGAATAACAGTATTCAGCACAGCTGACCAAGTTGGGCCTTGGCCCCTTTTACCTTCTTAAACCAACCATCAGGAAGGAGTGGACTTTGCCTTGTGGCGGCCTAACCCTCTACAGAAGGAGAGCTCTTTCTCTGCACAGGACTCCTGGTAAGAGCTCTGAGACTTGAAAGAAAAGCAGACCAGAACTAAGCTACATCATCAGTTTGCAAAAATATCCTAAAATAAAAGGAAAGCAAAGGTATCCAGGGAAGAAGGAGACTAAAAAATACCATCTCACAAATCCACTTTAATTTGGAAATGGTGGGTGTTACCAACTTAACTGGCCTCTTGTTGTCCATGTATTCCACAGGAAACCCTGACTGTCAAAATATACAACCCACTTACACAGAACATACAGTCACTATCCCATGCAAAAGTGAGGCCTGTTATGTCACAATAAAACCATTGCAAGTCTCTTATATAAATCAACATATTTTACCTGCCAACCTGAATGAAGATTCAAGGATCACTAGGCACTGGGGGGAAAAAATCAATACAATGAATGAGATAGACAAAAATGAAAAATGGAAAAAGTGACTCTAAGAGACACAGAAAAACTTCAGGATACAAAGGTAACACAAAAGATTCTAATTATTATACTCAATGAGATTTAACATAAAATCATTAAGCAAGAAAATAAATAATGGAAAAGGAACAATGTGAAATAGAAAGATCCTCATGAAGAACATTGCATAAAACAGGGAGATAGACAAGACAGGTAAAACATGGAGATTACTAAGCGTTCTTCAGCATGGTGCTGGGCCCAACTTTCTATTTACTGGGCTCTTTTACAACCTAAAGGGTCTGAGGTTAATGTATGAATTTTTGACTGGTAGAAATGCAAATATTTTTTTCTCTTAAAAAAGATCTCCCTAAAGCTTACAGGCTATGGGCATTAACCAGTTTGAACGGGATCCAGCAGTCTTATGCTATCACTGCCTAAAAGTCCTCACTTCATAAATGCTCCTCGATATGGCTTTATCGTGGTGTTGGTTCCCTCATCAACTACAGAGTTGAAATAAAATCTTTGAAACACGTTTATTTTATATGGCATAAGAATCATGTTTTTTAATCTTTAACAATTGTGGGGGTCATTTCCTGTGATGCCCAGGTGGACTTACCTGATGAAGTAAAGAAAAACTACATTGCTAGAAAAGTGCACCTCGAGGGCTGCTTAAGGCCTGGCAAATCTTTTTTGATTCTGAGTGGAGCCTAGAACTTTACATTTCCTGGTTCTCTTATAGCGTTTTCTAAATTTTTTTTTCCTAGTAATTTTGAGTTTTGCTTTCAGGTACAATTTGTGCAGAGCTGATAAGTTGTTCACATTGATGGCTGCAGTAATTTGGAATTTGGTTTTATGGTTTAACCATTTGAAGATCTCAGTGGGCTGGATGATGGCAATCTATTTTCTTTGGGATGAGAGGTGACAAAATGTTTTGCTAGTCTTCTTATTTGTTTGTTATCTACTTATGAATTCAAATCTTTTAAGAATGCTGTACCCACTGGGAAAGGAAATAGCTTTTGATATCTGAACTGGTGGATTTTGTGTTTATGGTTTACTTCTGACCTGTGATTGATGTAGAACTAAAACTATAAGCTCTCTACGTGTCTGTAATTCTGGAAAACTTTGACTTTCCTTATGTGAGTGACGCCTTTCCTACCGCCAGAGGGCGTTAATAAGTAAGATGACTAGGTTTCATAACGTAGCTCTGTTGTGATTGTTTTATAAAGATAAATACCCATCCATAAATCCAATGTCCCTAAAGCCACAGAAAATAAGGAAAGTGAGCTTCCAATACCTTAAGGACACTAGACATCTTAAGAAAAAATTCTTCTTAAGGAAATTGCTACATCAGAACATTTTAAAAATCCAAATTCACATAATTCAAAGGACTCTTTGGACAAATCAGGCTTATTTAATACTTTGGGTTTAAAAATATAAATAATAGGCCTCTGTCTTTGGCATGGGATTTATCGTTATGGGAATAATGCAAACATATGTTTTATTTTTAAAAGATTTGGGCTGTTTTTTTTCATGAAGAGATTAGTTAATCTGAACTTCCTAAACTTTTTATATTGGTTTATTGATCAAATAAGCTACTATTACTCCTACATAATGTTTAAGATTATAAAAAAAGTAAATTTGTATTCAACTAAATTGAATCATAATTATGACAAGCTTTTTTTTATAACCAGTTATATTTGTAGCATGGCAGACTAATCATAAACTTCAAGATTCTTAGGAAACTCACAACTATGGATAATCATTAGAACCTTAATTTCAGAGTATGACTTATTGACACACTGATTACTAAGGATCATTTTAAATGTCTATAGTTTTTGCTCTTATTTTTATTTACTAGAAAAGGCTATACCTTTGGGTTATGATAATAAGTGAGTTCATATTTGCAACTTTAAAATGGTGCCAATTGACTTGTATGGCTGAATCAAGTCAGCTTTGGTAATCTGGTAAAATGCTTATATATGATAGATCTCAATTATCTACTTCTCAGTTTGTTTTTAATGGAAGTTAGTTACTTTGATTAAAAGTTATAATGTGTAAAGGTAGTTAAGACTCTACTTGGGATAATGGTAGCAGTGAAATTTGAATGTGCAAACAAAGTAAGTTAGTATGGTTTTGTTCATCGAGATAAAAAAAGAGTAGTTTTGTCTTAAACTGTCTGCTGTCTAGAATGTGAAAGAGGATAGTGAAACACAAAACTAGAATAGCCATAAAAAGTTGTAGGTTTGCAGAAAGGGAACTTTTATTTGCCTTGGTTTAAACTATCTACATATATTAAGGTCTGAAAAGAAGCAATGAAATGTATTAAAATTTTGCCAAAATTTGGTTTTATTCATAAGAAATAAAAGCCTATTTCTTTACTGCAAATATTATATTTGACTTTATCTCTGTTAAAATGATAGATTGGTTTTAGGATTTTAACACAGAATGGTAAAAATTACTCTTTACCTTCCTTTTTAATTTATCTAGATAGATAGGGGGTTCAGGTTTCTCTAGAATAACTTTCTCCATTTTGTGTTTTCTTCATTATATTCTTGATTATTTAAAATAAAGGCAATAGCAATACAAAAAAAACACAAAGAACAAAGGTTTCTCTTTTGCGAAAGACTAAAGTTCCTTATAATATTGCTACTTTCCTCAGTGTTTATTTTAAAACATTTCATCACTTTGATTAAATAGGCAAACAAGTACAGTTTCTCAGCCACTTCAGATCCTAATTTTGTTAAATGACCAAATCTCCTTTGACAAATCTTTTGATTTTGTTGTCCAAAGATCAAATCCTAAGTTAAAAACTAAAATAAAATAAAATATCCAGGTTATCTTTCACAGTTAAAACTATCTTTAAGTTTTCTCAGAGGACTCCAGGAAAATCACAGATTTGTTATTTCATCTTATGACATTGGGGGTGGGTTCTAAAATGATTAGCTTTGTTTACCGGGCTCCGCCTTTCTTAATTAGCTCAATACCATCGTAAGAACTACCTGGGAAGAACTATCAAACCAGGAGAGACACTCGCCTTTCCCAAGTTAAGTTTACAGGAAAAATATTATCAGTATTAATATTTCAGAAATTGCATTCTTCTTGATAAGGCCCTGAAGTTTTCTCAATGTCCTCACTGTCCAGAAAATCTTCTTGTCCTTCATGTGAAATATTGATCAAACTCCTATAAAATAGTTATTTGGTATACCTCAACAGAGAATTTTGCTTTTTTCCATTCTGATATTATTGGCTGTTGTAGTAAATTAACAGTCTCATTATCAAGCAGGTTTTTCTTTCCTGATGTTTGCCAGGAGGTTCTGTTATGAGTTACAGACTAGAATTAGTATTTTCAACAAAGACAGTCTCAGCACCTCGTGGAAAGGATTATTCCAAATATTTTGAATTACTGATATGTCAATAGTTCAAAGAACATACTCTTTGGTAAACAGTTTTAAGCTCACACTGCTTAGACAACTTTCAGATTGTACTAGTGGACTGAGTCAGAATTTCCTGCACTCTTGTCAGTCTGCAAACGGACATACTCTGTGAAAGTTCTCTGCTAATCCAAGATTCAGTGGAAAAACAATTACTAACATAGGACTGAATACATGGACAAAGAGAATTTTATTGTTTTTATTTGTTTGGAATATTGTTAGAGTTGTATTAATTTATATTCTTTTATATATATATAGGAAAAAACTCAGTTACTTTCATCTTTATCTCTAACCTTCAATTTAGTAGGTCATACTTTTGTAAACTGAAATGACCCTTTCTAAATGGTACCAGATTCTCTCCATCTCATCAGAATTCAGAAATATACACTTTTACTGAGTCTCATTACTTTTCATGGCAATACAGTTATTTGCATAGTTTCAATAAGAATCTGTCCTATTTTACCAGGACATATTCGAACAAATTGACTATACACCTAAGGCCATAACTGGAGTTTCATATTTGAGAATAAATCTCATTTACACAGGTAGGACAAGCCTACTACTAACCATTTGTTTACTGATAAGTGGACTCAGGCACGAATGAGGAAAAGTAACACCATTCTTTTGCACCACCCTACCTGGAAGTTTCTTTGTGGACTTTTCCCTGTGCCTCCTCACTGAGGATTTTCCCGTAGTTTTTTCAGTCACTTAGTGAAAATTTCTGTCCAATTTAAACTTCCAAACTTTCATGCAATTAAATCTTCTTACTTCTGCCCACTCTAACCTGTCTTAGATCAGATAATCTATGATGTGGAAACTTGGAGTGATTTTTTAAATCTCCTTGTTCTAATTTATTCTCCTCTCATTAACTACTGTTTTAGGCCCTTTCAGGGTTAGAAAAGGAGACACCTGATAACTTTATAAAGAAATTTCCATGAGCCTTTTTAACTTTCTTCCTTTTATATAATTTCAAGGTGAATAAAGATCAAAAGCTAGCTGAAAAGTCAAACAAACGCTTCCTATGTCCTATACAGGTGAGATGCCACATTGAAGTTTGGAATGAGGGGCTATTTACACCTCTCATATTATTCTTGGCCTTAGGGATCTCTGCCTAAACCTGAGATGACAGAAAAGTGACAGTTAACATCCCGTCACCATAACAGATGTTAGTGCTTCTCACAAGACAAGCACTTTTCTGACCACTTTATGTGTATTAACTCATTTAATTCTCAAACTACTAATAAAGTTAATTCATTTAATTCTCAATCTTACTAAAAGGTCATATAATTACTCCCATTTAAATATAATCAAAACTGTGATGCAAAGACATTAAGTAACATGTCCAAGTTAGCGGCGGGGTTAAATCAAAACTTTTCCCTAGAGTGAATTTAAGGATAAGGAGGTCACCATACGATGAAATAGAAGAAATAAGATGCAACTATGATGATCTGGTGTGGTCTATTAGAATAATCATAAACATATGAAAGACTGAACAAAAGTAGAAGAAATTTATAATCCAAAAACATAGTGAAAGATTTTAATGCATATCTTAGAACTGATAGACTAAATACATTAAAAAATTAGAAAGGAGTAAAATATTTGAACCACACTCTTAACAAATAAGATATTCTATTCAATTAGAGCCCATACTTTCTTTTTCCTTCCTTAACTATGGTCCAGAAAGATGCACTCTAATTACAGGGAAGAAAGTATGTGTGAGAAGAGAGGGCAAAGAATGGGACGGAGAGGGGCAGCCTTTAGATATATTTGCAATGTTTTATTCTTTAAAAAAGAAAAGTGATCAGAAGTAAATATGATAAAAATCTTAACATTAAATCTAAGTGATGGGCACGTTAATAACTGTAACATCATGCTTTTTTATTTTTTGGGTTTACCATATATTTAAAATATTGATAGTTTCAAAAATAATAACTTAAAAATTCTTCTGAGGCAAACATCGCTGGTATCTCTGACATCTAGAAGAAAGACTTAGTTATAAAATATACTGCTTTTCTTGCACACTGCTTGCCTGCTCAGGAAAGTTCTCTGCATCAGTTGTTTGCAGTTGTTGCCAGTGCAGCGGCCTCCTGGAGGAAGCTAAGGCTTTTACTTCTTTATTACTAGCCGCACAGTTCCCATTCAACAACACTTTGGGTTCCAAACTGGCTTCTCAATTTGTTGTCCTTTTTGCCAAAACAAGGTGTGAGTGCGTGTGCGCGTGTGTGCAGATGTGTGTAGGATAGGGAAGGCAGGTGTGCAGGGGTGGAAAACAAGTGGGACAAACAGAAAACAACTAGAGGGTAAATTTAAACTCATCCCTATCTATAGTTACATTAAATTTAAGTAGTCTAAGCCTAATAGGTAGAGATTGACAGACTGGATAAAAAGGAGGACGCAACTATATATTGTTTACCAGATATAACTATAAATATAAAAAATTAGTTAGGTAGAGAAAAAAAGGATATGAAAAAAGATATACCATGCAAGCACTAAATATAAGAATCCTACTGTGGTTATAATAACATAAAACAAAGAAGACTTCCATGAAAAGGTTGTTAATGCGGATAGAGTCATTTTTACAATGAGAAACGTTCAATTCACCAAGAATAAATAACAATCCTAATGTTTAACGCTTAATTATCTAACGTTAAAATACATGCAGCAAAACCTTAACTAAAAGCAGAATTGAGGGCAGAAATAAATCCACAATCTTAGATATTTTTAACATCCCTCTCTAAGTGGACAACACAGACAAAAAATCAGTGTGTTGAAAATGTGATCAAAACTATCAAACTACTTAACCTAAGCATTAGAATGATAGCACACATAACATGTTCTACCCAGCAACAGAAGAATACATCTTCTTATCAGGCACAGATACAACATCCACAAAGAGTGACCATATGGTGAACCATAAAATGAGTCTCGATAAATTCCACAGTACTGAAGTATAGAGTATGTTCCCTGATCACAAGAGAATTAAATTTGAAATCAAGAAAAACAAGGCAGAAAATCCTCAAATAGGGATATTTCTGAAACACACTTTTAAATTAGAAGGAATCAAAAAGACCAGAAGTAAAGTAGAACTTATGTTGAACTGAATGAAAATGGAAACACATGACAGGAAATACCAAGGTAAGAGAAAAGTAGAAATCAGTGTAATAGAAAACAAACAATAGAGAAAATTAACAAAGTCAAAATGTGTTCTTTCAAAGGATTAATAAAACTGGTAAATTCATAGGAAAACTGGACAAGAAAAGAGGGGAGAGAGAGAGAGAGAGGAAGAGAAGAGAGACAGAGAGAAAGAGAGAGAGAAAAATTTACCAGTATGAGAAAGGAAAGAGGGAATAACCCACACAAATATTGTAGGAAGAATAATGAGATGTTACTTAAAATTCTTCCAATAAATTCAAGAACTTATATAAAATGCACAAACACCTTGGAAAATACAATTGAAAACCAACATGGGATGGTGGCAGAAAATTTGAGATTCCTAAATATGTTGAGGATACTGAAATTATAATTAAAAACCTTTGCAAAAATAAACTCCAGGCCTGGGTGACTTGAGTGATAAATTTTATAAAACGTGTAAGGAGAAATTAATAACAATATTACACAAATTCTTTCAGGAAATAGAGGAGGGGGTACTTCCCAACTGACTTTTTGAGGGCAGAATAACTCAGATATCAAAATCTAGCAAGGACATTTCCATAAAGGAACATTGTATACCAATACCTCTCACAAACATACATGCAAAACTCCTCAACAAAACGTTAGTAAATCAAATCCAGTAATACATAAAATAGATACTCCATCATGAAAATACCAGCTTGTTTTAGAACTTGGAAAACAGCTGGTACAATTCATCACATTATCAGAATAAAAATGAAAAGTTATATAATGATCTAAATAGAAGCAAAAAAAGGCATCTGACAACATTTAACATTCATTCATGACTTTAAAAAAATCTTTAGGAAGCTAGAAATAGAAGGAAATTTCCTCAACCTAAGAGGACATCTCTGACAAACCTACAGCTAACATAGCTACTGATAAAATATTTTGAACTTTCTCAGAAGATTGGAAACAAGACAAAATATTTACTCTCACCACTTCTCTTCAACATTGTACTGGAGTTCTCAGCCAATGCAACAAGGCAAGGAAAAAAGTCATAAAATTTGGAAAGGAAGAAGTAAAATTTTTCATTCAGAGACAATTTGACATATACATAGAAATCCTAAAGTATATAAAATAATTAAGTGAATTTAGCAGGGTGTAAGGATACATAGTCAATATTAAACAAATTGTATTTTCATATATTAACAATACAAAATTGGAATATAAACATTTTATAAATATTTATTAGCATCAAAACAATCAAAAAGAAACAGGAATAAATCTAATAAAAATTGGACAAAAATTCAACAATGAAAACTACAAAACATTGCTGTGCAAAATTAAGGGGAACCTAAACACAAGAACAGAGATACCATGCTCACAGATTTCAAGATTCAGTATTGTTAAGATAATTCTTCCCAAGTTGATTCATAGATTCAATGTAATCTCACCCCTCTGAATCCTAATAGGCTTTTTTTTGGGTAAAAAATTGACAAATTTATTTTCATAATTTACGTATTTACGTATAAACTTTGTAAAATTTGCAAAGGATCTAGAATAGCCAAAATGATCTTGAGGAAGCAGAACAAAGTTGGAGGATTTACATTATCTGACTTCAAAAGCTATGTTAAATAGTAAAGAAGATACTTTTGTACTGGTGAGGGAGAGACAAATTGATCAATGGAACAGAAAAGCAAGTTCAGAAATAAACCCATATGTATATGTATATATATACGGCTGGCAATTTGACAAAGACTCCAAGGTAATTTCATGTTGAAAGGAAAATATTTTCAACAAATGGAACTGGAACAATTGGATGTCTGTACAGAAAACAATGAACAGCAGCGAAAATGAAAAACCCAGTCTCTGCCTTCTGTTGTAGGGGAAAACAGCAGGTCAGTCTACCTCCTGTGTGTTTTTTTTACTATTCACCCAAAACACTTCACTTCTGACACTTCTAGTTACCAAATATGTGGGGGAGTCTCCCCAAAAGAACAAGCAAGCCTCCGACACCATCTGAGTGTCCTCCAATTTAACTCAATTCTGATACTATCCACTCAGGGATTGCACCAGATCCCACAAGTAAGGTCTCAGTCCCACAAGACTGTCCCCTTCTCATCCCCATTTCAGATGCCAGTCACAAGCCCAGGTTATCATCTCTGCTTCTGATCAATTGCCTATAGATCAGAGGTTCCAATGATCCCGTCCTCAGGTTTGATTAATTTGCTAGAGTTGCTCACAGAACTCAATTATATTTATCAGTTTATTAAGAGATATGATAAAGGACAGATGAACAGGGGCCGGCCTGGTGGCACAGCAGTTAAGTTCGCACGTTCCGCTTCTCTGCGGCCCGGGTTTGCTGGTTCGGATCACAGGTGCAGACATGGCACCGCCTGGCAAAAGCCATGCTGTGGTAGGCATCCCACGTATACAGTAGAGGAAGATGGGCATGGATGTTAGCTCAGGGCCAGTCTTCTTCAGAAAAAAGAGGAGGATTGGCAGTGGTTAGCTCAGGGATAATCTCCCTCAAAAAAAAAAGGACAGATGAACAGCCAGAAGAAGAGATACATGGAGCCATGTCTGGAAGATTCTTGAGCACAGGAGCTTCTGTCCCTGTGTAGTTGGGGTGTGTCACCCTCCTGGTGTGCATGTGTTCCCCAGTCCAGAAGCTCTCCTAACCCCATACTATTGGAATTTGATAGAGGTTTTCTCAGGTAGGTATGATCAATTATTAATTCCATTTCTAGTGCCTCTCTCCTCTCTGTAGGATGAGGGGTGGGGCTGAAAATTCCAAGCTTCTAATCATGGCATGGTCTTTCTGGTTATTAGCCCCCATCCAGGAACCATCCAAGATCCACCCAGAGTCACCTCATTAGAATAAAGATGCTCCTAATGCTCTTATCACTTAGGAATTTACAATGGTTTTAAGAGCCCTGTGTCAGGAACTGGGGGCAGAGACCAACATACTGGTTTCTTATTATTTCATATCAACACATACTGCACTTTATACAAAAATTAATTTGAGTGGAGCACAGATGACATGTTAAAACTAAAACTATAAGGCTTCTGAAAGAAGGCATAGGAACATATCTTTGAAACTTTGAAATAGGAAAAATAAATAAATGAATAAGACAAAAAACAGTAACCAAAAAACAAATAGATAAATTAAAAATTCATGAAAATTTAAAAATTTTGTTCATCAAAAGACACCATTAACTAAAAACTTGCAGAGTGCACAAAAAGACAATGACATATCAATCTCATTTATGAATATTAATGCAAATTTCCCAAATATTACCCAGAAGCACACTAAAAGTTTTATTATCATAACCAAGCACAGTTTATTTCTGTAGTGCAAGATTGGTTCAGTATTATGAAGTCTATTAAAGTAATTCATCAGAATAATAGATATAAAGAGAAAAATCATATCTCCATAAATGGCAAAAAGGAATTTGACAAAATTTAATAGCTAACCTTGCTGAAAATATTGAGTAAAATAGGAATCAGTGGGTATATCTTTAAAATCATGTCAGTCATGTAATGGAAGGATGCTCACAGGCATTGCTACAATTTAGCACTGTACTGGAGGGATTAGCCAAAGAAATTAAACAAGGGAAAGATACTAAAGTTACAAAAACTGGCATAGAGGACGTAATACTCTCATTATTTGCATATGCTAACTGTATGTCTGGAATATAGCAGAGAACAAACTGCACACCTACTATAAGTAATAAAATAATGTGATAACGTATTACAGTACAAAATTAATATACAGAAATCAATGGCCACCTTGTCATGCAAAATCATTATCAATTAGAAGATATAGTGGAAAAAAAAGACTGAAAGTCATAACACATTCTTGTATAAGAAGCCCCATCTTCAAAAAAGTGTCAATTCTCCCTTACCTATTTTTCAAATTTAACATTACCCAACAAAAAGACCACACACACATAAATTTGGATAAGCTGAATCTAAATTTCACATGAAAAATTAAAGAAAGAAAAATAATTAGGAAAATCCTGAAGGATGACAGTTGAAGTAGGATGTCATAGCCCATCTTCAATATGGCCCTCAGTGATCCTAATTACACCATTCTGAAGGCCCCTCCCATATTGAATAGGGCCAACCTGTATTATCAATTGAATATATAGTTATAGTCAGCACTCCATATCCATGACTTCTACACCTGCAGATTCAACCAACCATGAATTGAAGGGCCCACGATGGTTGTGTCTACACTGAACATGTACAGATTTTTCTTTCTTGTCATCTTATTTCCTACACAATACAGTATGATGACTGTTTGCATGGCATTTACATCATACTAGGTATTATAAGTAATCCAGACTGTTTAAAGCATACCGGAGGATGTACATAGTTACATGCAAATACTATGCCATTTCACATAAGGGACTTGAGCATCTACAAATTTTAGTATCTGCAGTTGTGGGGGTGGGGGATTGGTCCTGGAACCAATCCCCCATGGATACCAAGGGATGACTATACAATGATGTGTGACATCCAAGGATATTTCACAGGAGACTGATACTTCCTCCTTGCTCCCTTTTGGATCACTATCTCTCAGGGAAGTCAGCCATCATGTTGTGAGAACACTCAAGCAGCCCAATGGAGAAGTACAGGTGATAAAGAGCTGAGGCCCTATGGCAACAGCTGATACTAACTTCCTAATTATATGAGAATCAATTTGAATACGGATTCTGCAGCCTCAGTCAAACCTTAAGATGGCTGCACTACTGGGCAACACCTTGACTGAAACCTCTTGAGACTCTGAGTCAAGCAATTTCCTCTGGAATTTCAGACCCACAGACACTGTGTGAGATAAAAATTTGGTAATTGTTTTAAGTCAGTATGTTTTGAGGGTCATTTTCTATATGGCGATAACTGGTAAAAAAAAAAAGTGGGTGTAGCCCTAATATATATTCAGTATTTCATAAAGTCTCAATAATTAAAATGGTTTGGGATTTGCTGCAGCATTTCATAAACCTCTGAAACTTTACACATGGGAAAACAAAACACTCTAAACCGTTAAAAAACAAATGATAGCACTTTTGGTTTTAGCTGACATGTCTTGGAAGTTGTCACCGCGATCATCACAGTAAGTAAAACACTGAACAATCAACATTAATGACTGTTCTTGGACCCATAAGCGAAATGAGGTTACTGGTTAATTGCCACCCAGAAATCTGGTGAGACAAGTAAATATAGAGAATCACAGCTAAGATCAGCTTACATGGAACCAAAGTGGCTGGAGCCATAAACTGATAGGAAAACAAATAATAATTTTGACAAAGTGTTGAAAGCTGAGTGCAGACTATTATGAGTGTGAGAAATGTCTGGGGTCACTGTCTTAGGAAGACTCCTATGCTTTGGCGTGTTTTACCTCCCAAACTCTACCAGATTATCAAAGAAAAGCTAAGAAAAATTCCCTCGGGTCCCTGGGAGGATTAGGGGCAAAAAAATTTTAAAATATACCCAGAGCATTCTCCGTAACAAAGTCCTTTTCTCTAGGGGAAAAGACCTTACCAGAGCCCTGCATCATCTAGCAGGGAGACCATTTACCCAACTCCAGCCCCTTTAGTCTTGCAGTCTCACCTAAGCGAGGGTGGGGAAAGTTAAGAAATACTTGTGAAGGTCACAGCCCCATGATATAGGCCCAGTAAAAGATTGAGATTAAATCATAAGATTATAGAATGCTTTCTCCCCACTTCTGCCATATTGGCAGTGGATTACAACGGAAAGACCTACAGTGCCAGATTCCATTTAAAGAGAAGTTCTTTGAGAAACTCGAAGACAACAGGAGAGACGAAAACAAGGACACTAGAGGTATTTGAAGCTTCTGGTACATATAGCAACAGCAAACATTTAAAACAACCCAACCTCTAGCCAGATTAACTATGCTAAAGGCCCATTTAGCTTAGTTCCTATTGTCTAATACATCATGTCTGGCTATCAAAAAAACATTACAAGCCATGCAAAAGGGCAAGAAAAAATGCAGTCTGAGAAAAAAAACAAGCATCCAATATGACATGTTTCAGAATTACCAGACAGGGAATTTAAAACAATTATGATCAATATGTTAAGGGCTCTAATGGAAACGATTGACAACATGCAAGAACAGATGTGCAATGTAAACAAAGAAATGGAAATGTTAAGAAAGAATCAAAAGGAGATGCTAAAAATCAACTCAATGAAAATGATTATAGACCTAAATGTAAAATGCAAACTGATAACTTTTAGAAGAAAATGTAGGAGAAAAATCTACATTACCTTAAGTTTGGCAATGGGTTTTTAGACACAACACAGAAGGCATGATCCATAAAGTAAAAATTGATAAGTTGGACTTTAATGAAATTAAAAATTGCTCTGTAAAAGACACTGTTAAGGGAATGAAAATGAAAGCCATAGACGGGAGAAAATATCTGCAAAACATACCTGATGAAGGACTGTTATCCAAAATATATGAAGAACTCTTAAAACTCAACAATAACAAAACAAACACCACAATTTAAAAAACGGGCAAAAGATCTAAATCGACACCTCACTAAAGAAGATATACCAATGGCAAATAAACATATGAAAAGATGTTCAACGTTGTGATTAAGGAATTGCAAATCACAACAGTCAGACATAACTACACGCTCATTAGGAATGGATAAAATGCAAAAATTTGACAGTACCAAATGCATTCAAGGTTTCAGAGCAACTCCTTTCACTGCTGATGGAGATGCAAAATGGTATAGTCACTTTGGAAGACAGTTTGGAAGTTTCTTACAAAACACTTGCTGTACAATTCAGCAATCATCTTCCCAGGTATTTACCCAAATTATCTGAAAGCATGCCTACATAAAAACCTGCACACAAATGTTTATAGCAGCTTTACTCATAATAACCAAAAATTGAAGTTAACCAAGTCTATAGGTGAATAGTTAGACTGTGGTATATCCATACAATGGAACATTATTCAGCATTAAAATAGAAGTGAACTACCAGTCTACAAAAAAAAAAAGTTGGACCTTAAATGCATATTGTTAAGTGAAAGAAGCAAGTCTGAAAAAGCTATATACTATATGATTTCAATTATATATCCTTTTGGAAAATGCAAAACTATAGAGACGGTACAAAGATCAGTGGTTTCTAGGGGTTCTGGGAGGAGAAGATTAAATAGATGAAGTTTATGAAATTTTTTAGGCAGTGATAATATTCTGTATAATGTATTGTTGGATATAAAATTATGTATTTGTCAAAACCCATCAAACTTTAAAGCACAAAGGTGAACCTTATTGTATGCAAATTAAAAAAAATCATTTAGGTGGTTGGGGAACCCCAGAAACAAAGACTATGAGAAGAGAATCTGACTGTATTACAAATGCATGAAACGACCTCACTAAAGGAGACAAGGAGAAAACTGCTGACCTAAGTAACTCTGGAAATGAGTTGAGTCTGTAAAACTAAAGGCAATAGGACTAGACATACGCACTGTACTTTAGTTCTTATCGGGGTACCAGTTAACAATTTTGATACTTCTATACATATATTGGAATTGAATAATTAAGTAAATGGATGGTAGATTGTGGAAGCCAAGTTTTTCACTGTTAGAGTGGGAATTTATAGCTAAGCAAGGGGAGGGGGCTAGAATGACCCATGTGGTAATACATTAGAGTTGGAGACACCTGCATGAACTCATGTTTAATTAATATGGATATGAATAGTTACATATAGAAAGTACACACACACACACACACACAGGAAGTAGTACACACTCACATATTTCCTTGCTCTGTCAGCTGAGACGGACTGAAGCCAACACTGCCCTCACATAAAGCACACATAATGCCCAGAATTTGATTTCTAATATCGTTCTACAAAAAAGGACCCAAGACTCTTTGAAGGAGTGGCTGACTCTAGGACTGGAAAAGTAAATATATAATATGACACTAGAGCATCTTGGAGTGCTAGAAAGTGACGAAATTCTCAAAGAAACCAACCAGACGTTAATGAGGTTATGTCGAAAAGACACAGGAGCCAACTGAAAGAGCTCTCAATGGACAAAATTTTTTGAGCAACAAAATATATAAAGTAGTATTGGACTATAACCCAATGTACAAAATAAAATCTATATTTCATACTGATATAAGTAAATGAATAAATACATTAAGGGAGGATAATAAATACGTCTCCCATGCAGAAAAATTCCAAATGATTTATGTAGATACTTCCTCCTTGAGTAAGGGGAGCATAACTCCTCATGCTTAAATATTAGTTGGGCATAGTGACTTTCTTCTAAAGAATATGCTATGGAAAAAGGGTGGGGTGGGACAGTAACTTTATAAGGGAGAAACCTACAAACACTACCTCAGCCAGGTGATCAAGGTCAATATCAACTGTGATAAATCATGCGACAATATATACTCTTGACATGATGTGACGAAAATGGTACTTTATCTCTGTGATCTTCCTCTCCAAACCCATAACTTCAGTCTAGTCATAAAAAAATCAGAAAATTCCAACAGAGGGATAGCATATAAAATATCTGAATAGTACTCTTCAAAACAGTCAAGGTCAACGAAAACAAGGAAAATCCGACAAACTTTCATAGTCAAGAAGAGTCTGCTATGGACCTTTTGTCTCCCCAAATTCACATGTTGAAGCTCGAATCCCCAATGTGACAGTATTTGGAGGTGGGGCCTTTGGGAGGTAATTGGTTTTAGATGCAGTCATGAAGGTGGAGCCCCCATGATGGGATAAATGCCCTTAAAAACAGAGGAAGAGACAAGAGATCTCTCTTTCTGAGTGCATGCACCAGGAAAGGCGGTAACCAGGAAGAGGGCTCTCATCAAGAACCCCACCCTACTGGCACCCTTACCTCAGTCTGCTAGTCTCCAGAATTGTGAAAAATAAATGGATGTTGCTTAAGCCACCTGGTCTATGGTATTTCATCATAGCAGCCTGAACTGACTAAGAGCCTAAGGAGGCCTGATGACTGAAGGTAATATGGTAGCGTGGATGGAATCCGGAAACAGAAAACCAAAACTGAACCAAACAAACCAAAAAACACATTAGATAAAAACTAAGGAAATCCGAAGAAAATATGGCCTTGAGTTAATAATAATATATCAATATTAATTCATTCATTATAATAAATGTAACATTCTAATGTGAGATATTAATAAGGGAAACTGAGTGTAAGATATCCAAGAACTCTCTGTACTATCTCCTTAATTTTTCTGTAAGTCTAAAACTGTTCTAAAAAATAAGATCTACTTTAAAAAACAAAATCCTGAAAAAAAATTCAAATCACATTGCATTCAAGGGTCAATCTCCTGAATATATAAAGAGAATTCCTAGGGGCCAGCCCATGGCCTATTGGTTAAGTTTGTGTGCTCCGCTTCGGTGGACCAGGGTTTCACCAGTTCAAAACCTGGGCATGGACATGGCAGTGCTCATCAAGCATGCTGAGGTGGCATCCCACATGCCGCAACTGGAAGGACCCACAACCAAAAATACACAACTGTGTACCAGGGGGCTTTGGGAGAAAAATGAAAAAAAAATCTTAAAAAAAAAAAGAATTCCTAGATAGTTATATTAAAAAAAAGACCAATGGTCCAATTTCTAAAAATAGGCAAATGTTATGAACAGAAAAGGAAGTATAAATTGGTCCTGAAAAAATGGAAAAGTGCTCACCCTAATATCTAATAAGAAAAATTAACATTAATGCTATAGTGAGATAACATTTTTTGTCCTATTTGGGGATAAAATCTAAATGTTTGCCAACATATTTTGTTAGCAGGGCTATGCGCAAATAAAGACTCTCAGACATCGCTGGTGGAACTGCATATTAAAAATCAGAAAAAAGGGTAATTGGCAACATCTATCAAAATTACAAAGGCAGTCACATTTTCACCCAGTAACCTGACTTCTAGGAATTTATCCTATAGATATACTTGCATATGATTTTCTGTCCAAGATTATTTACTGCAGTATCGGTTAGAACAAAAAGAAAAGTTTGGAGGCAAATGATTTTGCATTAGTAGATCATTGACCAAAAAAATTATGGTTCATCTATGGAACGGGATATTATGAAGCTGAAATGTATTACACTGTAAAGTTTAAGAGCACAGATTGTGGTGAGACAAACAGGTTCAAATCCCTACTTTACCCCTTGATATTTGTGAGATTTGGAGCAAGATTCATAAACAGGTCTTCTTCATCTATAAATTAGGATGAAATAAATACACATTTCCTAGTGTAGTGTTCAAAAATATACTATTACATATGTCTTGATATATGTAAAACACTTAAAACATTTAAAATAGTGCTTTGCGTGTGCTAATTACCATAAAAATGTTGACTATTCTGATTCTGCTGTAAAACAGAAATGAAGACATTCTCTGATTTTGACATGAAATGATCTTGAAGATATAATGTTAAGTTAAAACAAAGTATATATAAAACAGTGTGTGACCACCATTAATAACTTGTAAGTTAGGATTCAATAACTGTCAGTCATGGCGACTGTGCTTCTTGCCAGAGAAGGAAGATGGAATATTTACTGAGTCATGTTTTTCATGTGTGAATTCAACCATAAGATGTCTCTTGGTGCTTCAGCTGAAGTCAGCCTCTGAAGGTCCAGGCAGACAGGCGAGTCTCAGTTACTTTTGCTTATCCATTCTGGTGTCTACAAAATACCAAAGAACAGCAATCATTTGTGTGACTGACTCTAACACAATCTTTCATCTGAACACTAGACTGGCTTCCAGGTAATGTTTCATAAACCAGAGTTGTAAAAAAAAAATTAGTTAACTGAATCATGTCCAGCATATATTTTAATAATGTTGAGCAGAAAATATCAGAATACATGGCATGTATTAAGTGTAGAATTGTTCATTGACTATTTTCTTTCAGTTGTGTGTGCATATGTATAACGTATGTTTGTGTATGATGGATCCCGACGTAAAATGGATTTCTTTTGTGGGTCATAATCTAAAAAGTTTGAAAATCTAAAAAGTCTAAGGGTCTCATGATTGGGTTTGAATAATCCATATTTTCTAGTCCAGGAGGAAAGTGTCTATATACAACCTGACTTCGAAGAGCTGTGGCAAAATTTTTATCACTTCTGGATCCCTTGGTCTATTCTGATTTATTTTTTCTGGGTTTCATTTGTTTGCTTTACTCTCCCAAAGCTGCCATAGACCTCCCTATCTCTCTCTCTCCTCCCTTCTCTGTGTCTCTCTCTCTCATTCTTTCCATAGACTATTTTTTAGAGCAGTTTTAGGTTCATAGTAAAATTGAGTGGAAAGCACAGAAAGTTCCCATATGCCTTTCCCCCACATTCAGAGTCTCCCTATCAACATCTCCCACCAGACTGATGTGTTTGTTACAATCAATGAACTGACATTGACACATCATCAACCCAAATCCGTAGTTTACATTAGAGTACACTCTTAGTGTTGCACATTCTGTGGGTTGTGAAAAATGTATAACATACCCACCATTATATTATCATACTGATTAGTTTCACTGCCTTAAAAATCCTCTGTGCTCTGCCTATTCATCCGTTCCTCTTCCCAGCCCCTGGCAACCGCTGATCTTTTTACTGCCTCCATAGTTTCACTTTTTCCAGAACATCATACAGGTGGAATCATACAGCATGTACCTTTTCAGGTTAACCTCTTTCATTTAGCAATGTGCATTTAAAGTTCCTCCATGTCTTTTCGTGGCTTGATAGCACTGTATTATAAACTGTGGTATAAGTAGACAAGGAAATACTTTTATCCATTCAGATACTGAAGGACATCTTGGTTGCTTCCAAGTTTTGGAAATTATGAATAAACTTGCTGTAAACATGTGTGTGCAGCTTTTATGTGGACATAAGTTTTCAGCTTATTTGGATAAATAACAAGAAGCACAACTTCAGGATTATAGGGTAAGCTTATGTTTAGTTTTGTGAGAAACTGCCAATCTCTCTTCAAAAGTGGCTGTACTATTTTGCATTTTCAGAAGCAATGAATTAGAGTTCCTGTTGCTCCCCATCCTCGGCAGCATTTGGTGTTGTCAGTGTTCCAGGTTTTGGCCATTCTAATAGGTAAATAGTACTATCTCACTGCTGTTTTAATTTGCATTTTCCTGATGGCATGTGATGTGGAGCATCTTTTCATATGCTTATTTGCCATATGTTTATCCTCTTTTGTGAAGTGTCTATTTGATCTCTTGCCCCTTTTTACAATTGGGTCGTTCATTTTCTTATTGTTGTGTTTTAAGTCTTCTTTGTATATTTTGGATAACGGTCCTTTATCAGATATGTATTTTGCAAATATTGTCTCCCATTCTGTGGCTTGTCTCCTCATACTTTTGATAGACATCTCTTTTTGTTCCTAGTAAAACGAGTTTCTCCAAAAGCACGGATTACAGCAACTGCTTAGGTTGCTGAAGGAGCCTAAGAGATGTTTTTCTTTTCCTTTGTTTTTCTTCTTTTAGATTTGTGATTATAAGTAGTTCAGCACTGATATCTTCAATGTCCAAATATTTGTAATTCTTCCAGCTGTGCTCTAACCATCTGTGTCCCACCTTTGCTGGGTTCTTCACAAGCACAGGGACTGTAGATGCAGTCCCTCCACACTGAATACCTAGCTGAAACTTTTCCCTCTTTCTGTTGATATATGGTTATGAATTCAATACATATACCTCGGGTACTCCACTCTGTTGAGTAATCTTTTCAAGTGTTGAGTCTGTAAGCCTATTCAATTCCATTATTCTGATCATTGAACTCCCAGTGACAGAAAATAAGCAGTAAAAATGCGCAGTGAGGAAAAACGAGGCTTGGGAACTCTCTGTGAATTTAATTACCGATATTTATTGTAACTTAACCCACAGGGAGAGATTTCAATACATTATCTCATTTGTTCTCAAATTACCCTTAGTATATTAAGGATTTGAATAATATACCTAAGCTATGTGTTATATTATTTCTCCACTTTTAAAAATTGGCTGTTAAAGTAATCTTGTATGTGTATGTTTTCAAATTATGTCACGTCAAAAGCTTTTTGACAGTAGGCACAAAACAAATATAAAATATATAATGTATTATAAACTAAAGAGGTATTTTTCACTTGCCCTTTGATATTTTCTGTCATTTATTTGATAATTTTAATTATTTGGCTAATATGCTTTATTTGTAAATTAAATAATTATGTTCACAATGAAACAATTCCAGTAAAAGTTTATGCCAAGTAAGCTTATTATAATCATTGTAACTGACTTGGCCATGAGGAATCTGCACTAAATCATATTTTAATATATAACATACTATATATTTATTATATAGTATTTATTATACATAAAAGATATATAATATATAATACTAATAAAAGTATTATTTATAAACTATAATTAATGATGTTTTGAGCATATTTAAATAGAATTACCAGTTGTGTCAAGTAAGTTTAGAAAATGGTAATGGTATGTCAGAATGACATTAATTCACTTACGAATTTATATTTAAACTTTGGTGCTTTTTTTATAAAAATATATTAGGATAAAAGTAAAATGCATTAATAAACACTATAGCCATTGAATGTTCATGTGGAATATTTTAAATAATACTCCTACAATCAGTAATAGAGAATAATAAAATCAGGACACATTTTATTTCTGAACTGTGTTTTCTACCACAGTTGTTTAAAATAATAATGAAAAAGGAAACTTAAAGACAGAAAAGTGTACTGAAATTGTTTTCATTTCCCATAAAACTAGCATTGTTTAACTGTGAACAGGGAAAGTAAATCCCAGACTTGAAATATGTTATCTTGACTATAGCTCTTCCACATTTTAGTTTGGCCTACTTTAACAATTTAGCTGTTGGGAAATAAAAACTCCAATTCACTTTACATATTCTTAAGAAATAAAGTTTACTATTTGCTACCACAGAAACAACAAAGAAGAGATTTACCATGAACTGCACAAGAAACAAGACAACTTCCATATGTCTAGTGTACTTACGTGTAGCTTCTATTAATCACACACTGAAATGTTACTCTAGAGGGTCAAGTCTTAAACCTGAGATGTGGAATATTTCAAAGTATTTTCTAAGATTTATCTCTTGGATTTTAATCTTTTACCTAGTAATCGGTTATATAAGTCACACAGTGATAGGGGCCATTATATCAGCTAAGCAGAAAGGAAAACTTAAGAAACAAAATGTATACTTTAAAACCCTCATTTTGTGATTCTCTTGCTTTTTGCAAATTTAAAATAGTCACTTTTATTGCCATCAGTAAGACACCTACATTTTTTGGACAATCTTAGAAAGTTACAATGCTAAGACTGACTTGAGTAAATCAACTTTTATGTGGAAGTTTGCTGTTTTTTCATAATTTCAGCTGAATTGAATTAAATTTTGTTAAAACATCTTAGAGCTTTAAATTACTACTTAAGTGCTTTTGACATCAAAAAACTGACCATGGGAGCCAGCCCTGTGGTGCAGTGGTTAAGTTTGGCACACTCCACTTTGGCGGCCCAGGTTCACAGGCTCAGATCCCAGGTGTGGACCTATACTACTTGTCAGCCATGCTGTGGCAGTGTCCCACATACAAAATGGAAGAATATTGGCACAGATGTTAGCTCAGGGCTAATCTTCCTCAGCAAACAAAACAAAACAAAAACTGACCATGGATGAACTGAACCACAGGAAAAGGAGATTCTATTATATATAATTAACCAATTTGAGACAAGGAAACTAATTTGCTATAAATGGTAAATGTGAATAGGAAATTAATGAATAATGATCAATAATGGAATGCCTATTTAAAAGATATTAATATGATTTCATGGTAGTTAATGACATAAAAAATAGGCTACAAAACCTATTGCCAAAAAAATTAAAATCTCAGAATGAATTACTGGACTGAAATAAGAAAGCATTATTACGAAACAATAAATGAGAAAAATGGAAATAAAAGAGAAGAAGACCACTTTGTGAATTTAGTGTTCTTTACACATTTGTAAAATGAATTCATAATTCCACAAATGTTAATTGAGGAAAAGCATAGGGTATTGTGGATACAAATGTTTGTGCTATATACTGTGCTATCCCAAAGGATAAAAAGAACAAAGTTTTTCTCCTTAAATGTTTACTTACAATGTAATATTTAAGAAAATCATAGATTTTGCATTGGAATCGAACATTGTGAATCCAATATTCTCATTTTACAGATAAATAAACAAATAAACAGGGATCCTGAGAGTTGATTATTTTCAGAATAATAGGGCACTGTGGTTAAGATGGTAGATTCTAGTGTCAAACATCCTGGTTTTGAATCCCAGATCCTCAGTTCATGAGCTGGAAAACGGTAATTATTTTTTTAATTTCTTCAAGTTTATTTCCTCATTGGTAAAAAGTGGGTAACAATAGTATTTTTCACATTGAGGATATGAAATCAATTAAAATTATTAAGGCAAAATGCTTAGCACAATGCCTGGTCAATTTTAAGTGTTTAGCACATGTTAGATATGGTAGTAGTAATAGTAATTAATATTATTACAATTTATCACTATTATTATTACTATCAGAGCAAGAGTCAGGTTCTCCTAATGACAAAGCCATTAAATTGGTATCATAGTCTTAACTTTGTGATTAGCTTCAGTGAATATTTCCCATGTTTAAAAAATCTATAATCCCTTCATATGCTAACCAAATCACTAAATATTTCTTATTATTCTTTTCTGATTCTGTTAACTAGGTTATTTCAAAGGTTTATATTTTAAAAATTGTGGCCTCTAAAATGTTGATGCAGTCAGCACTTGGTAAAAAAAAAAAGAAAAGCAAAAAAAGAGAACCAAAAAAATGCTTATTTTTATTTAACAGATTAAATTGTTGCAATTAAATAACCTACGCAATAATAATGCACAGAATAATCCAGAAGGAACTATGGAGTCCTTCTTCAAGCAAAGTCAAAGGCACTTTATTACATTAAAATAACCTTCAAGTAAATATTTTTTTCTAAAGAAATGAATAAACCTAATACAGATAGATTATAGGTAGGTAGGGATGGATGGATGGATGGACAGACGGACAGAGAGACAGACAGATATAGAAAGTCACCACCCAAATTATGGTTTGTCCATGTTTACAATGATGAAACCACACGTGCTAATGAAGCCTCCATGCCTTCGCTATTGCCTGCAAGAGAATATATGTTCTAGGGAGATTTTGTGGAAGGAACCATTATTGTAAAAAGTGGGATGTAGGAAAAATTCACTTTCGAGTAGATAATATAATGGATAATTTTGAATTTCACTTCTTTACAAGTACAAAGAAACTAAATTGTTAGACAAAAATTTTTTTAAAATCCCAATTTCTAAGAAGAAGGGTAGACTCTGTGCTCACAGTCTTCTGTTTCACATATTTAAATTTAACTTAGACATATTATTTCAAATTTTGGCACTTTTAAGTTATAGATTTTTAAAATAGTATGTTAAAATTCATATATTTTTATGACAAATAATAATTAAAATTTATAACATCAATAATTATACAAATGTCTTTTTTTTTTAAAGATTAGCACCTGAGCTAACAACTGTTGCCAATCTTTTTGTTTGTTTGTTTTTCTGCTTTATCTCCCCAAATCCCCCCTGGTACATAGTTGTATATCTTAGTTGCAGGTCCTTCTAGTTGTGGCATGTGGGACTCCACCTCAACGTGGCCTGATGAGTGGTGCCATGTCTGCACCCAAGATCCGAACCAGCGAAACCCTGGGCTGCCGCAGCAGAGCGCGCAAACTTAACCACTCGGCCACCGGGCTGGCCCCCAAATGTCTTTTAAGTGTATACTTTGTAACATTATGCATGTAGCATGCTATTTATGGAATTTAATACTAGTGACACAACGTAAAGGATCATTTATGATATTCAATAAACAAGTTACATTTATAAGTTATTCAGGCTTCTGAATCTGTCAGGGATAAATTTATACCCATTTTTTACTTAACAAGTTTTATTTGTTCCTGAAAATTTTGCCTATACACTCATGTATTTATATATGTGTATGTATATGTATATATGGACATATATGTGTGTAATATACGTCCACCATTTTAATGCCAAAAATATGATGCATTCTATCCCAATCCAACATACTCAAATACAGAAAAATATTCATAGAAAAATATATCATAGAAAAGTATTTCATAGAAAAATATATCAATTGAGCAGTAAAAACGTATTTACATAAGTAATAAACAATAGTTTGGGAGTAAATAATATAGCTCATACATACAATGCAATTTACTGTGGAGGAAGAAAAGATTTTATAGGCAGTGGTGGCTAGTGGAGGAGGGGTGTGAAGGACTCATCTATAGAAGGCGATATTCAGGTGATCGACCTTCTGGAAGGCATTTAATAGCAGAGTCAGAAGTAACTGATGATAATAGATACAAAAATGACATTAATTGTCTCATAGTTTTTTTTAGTGAAAAATTTATTCAGAGTTAAATTTTAAGCTGTTGGCTTTCTGTTAATAAACATTACAGAAAAGCAATGGAAAATACAATTCTAAATAATTACTCAGGCAAACATCTGTCAGGCACGTAAATGCCACATTCACAAGCATTACTGTAACAGTCGATTGACAATATGCAGGCTATACATTTTATTTCATTTCCACTATTGTGTCGGGTAGAGCAGAATAAGCCTGATTGTGAATTCATTGTAAATTTTTCCCAAGTAAAGATTAGGAAGGAAAAAAATAAGACAGACAAAAAACTACTGAAACAAAACGAAATATTCATAGCTCCAGGGAGTTTTTGATTCAATACAAATGTCTTTTGGGGATTGGTTCACCCACTGCTTTGCAGGAATAGTTTGACATGTTCTAAGCAGACTGGCAGACAGTTTTCTAAAAATTTCATATCGCTCTTATGCCAATATTGACAGACAGAAGAAAAAAATTTAAATAAATCATAGTTTAGTATAAACGTAAAGGATATACTGCATGTGTAGGAATGACACTGAAAGATAAAAAACGTTTTTGCTGTTTGACATCCTTTCTCTGACCTTAGCAGTGTGCATACTGAGATGGTTAGCTAGGGTATAATAAAAGGTATGGAAGAGATAAAGAACCTGCTCCAGGAATAAAACTCACTTTGCCCAAGCAATTTCTTCAACTGGCCAGTATAAGGAAAGAAGATCCATGGTACATAAAACAAAAGAGCAATTAAGTAACTTATCCAAGGTCATGTAGCTTACGGATGGTAGATCTGAAATTTGATTCCGTCTCCCTTCAATAAATTCTCTCCTTCTGAAAACATGGCTACTGTATATGCTTATGTTTCTTGAACATATTAAATTATGCGATCAACACACACACCACACACACACATATCAATTGAAGAGTGAAAACATCTTTACATAAGTATAAACAATAATCTGGAAATAAATTTATATAAGTTTTCATCCTACCATTAAATCTTCCTAAAGCTTAGGAATATTAATTAGCTTTCCCAATGTCACTAAATTAACAAATAGCAAACACAAATTTGAATGTAGGTATTTCTAACTACAAAGCCAATGGCTCATATATTCCCATCTTTTTCTTCAGACTACAAAAAATATAAACAATTGAGGGCCTCAAAAATGTAAAATTATATTTCTTTATTCTAAGCAACCATGTCATTACGCAAAACTGGAGGCCTATGTCAGCCTAGGCCAGGAGAGTTGTTTTGTTATTCTAAATTATGTTGAAATGTGTTCTTCTATTGTTAGAGTGTTTTTGGAGAGTAGAGAAAATTTGACAAAAGAAGGTAAAACAGAAGGTGAGAGATTATTAAATGTACAGAGAACAGCCTCATGCTGCTTATCCCCATTGATTTTCCTTTACGTATCTCAGTGAAAGCATTGTCTAGATGTTTCCCTTACCCTATTTATATAATAAAGTAAAAGCATGACCATAGAAAATTTAGAGTTTAAAGTTTATAACTTAGTGCTAAATCACATAAATTATTTCTTCTGTGGATAGCACCAAAATCATATCTAATCTTTTTCTTCTCATTAAGAGAATTCTAAAAGTAAATATATTTGGTATTTTTTTCAACAAATTTTTCTAAACTCCAGAAAAGGATTATAGAATCACTTAGTCCCATTAAATTTTTAATGAGTGCCAGTTGGAAAACAATCAAATATTATTTAAATCTACCTCCAGATGTTTCAAAATCAAACTTACGAATGTACACTAATGGATATTATACAAACTTCTTAAGAGGCAATTAATTTGTTTCATAACAAACTTGGAAAGAGAAAAAGAAAGAAAGAGAGAGAGAGAGAGAAAACATTTAGTCTAGTGATTTTTCTTGTGGGCATTTATCCTCAGGAAGTAATCATAGAAATTCCAAAAGAATTACGTATAATGCCATTTATCACAATGCTATATAAAATAGAAAAATCAGAGGAAATTTAGAAATTGCATAAATAATTCAAAATAAGCACATAGAAAGTTATTGTACAGTCATGCAAATATATACTAATCAAGATGATGTTAAATAAAATAGTATATATGATATGAACTACATTTTGTGTATAGATAATGAAATAACGGCAGAAGACAAGAGATTTTGGAAAAGCATAAAAATACAGAACTGGTAAATATATTCAAGAAGAGGGTCTTTAAAATAAAGACAATATACACAAAACTTTGGCAAGAATAATTAAGAGAAAATGAGAAAATCAAATAAAATTTTGATATAGACATAGGATCATAAGAGCTATGAAGGGTACTTTTTTAATTACAAAAGTATACAATTCTCCTGGTAATTTTGAAAATTATTTACAACTGTCTGATTAAAACTGAATTAAAAAATAACAAATAGAAAGCCATCAACTGAATTATGTAATATATTGAGTCATTAACCTGACCATATGAAACTTGGTCCCAGAATGCACAGGTAATTTTAAAATTAAAAAAATACAAAAGGCTGTTTTAAAAAGAATAATGTCACAATGCTGAACAAGCATTTGATCAATTCAACACTCACTCCAAGTATACAGTCCTTGAAAATGGTGATTATCGGTGGATGTATAATTATATAACTGGAAAACAAAAGAAAATTGATTGTACTTTGTTTAGAAAGTTTATTAAAGGGCCTAGATTTAAAATAAATGTAAAAATATTAAGATTATTGTACATTTTACTAATGGAATATATAATGAGGTTGATCATTCATGCTAACACCAACTCAATACAGATAAACATAATAAAAATCCTCGTGTCAGGATTTTAGGTTTTTTCTGGCCGTATATATTAAAAAAAAACAAATGGGCTTAATCAATAAGGTAATGTATTAGCACACATAACCAGGTGTACAAATGACAGCAACTGAATCAGTTGATTCAGCCCAGAGTAAGTTCACCAAGCACCTCGGTTGTTTCTGACTCTCTACTCTGACTCTTCAGGGTTAACTTTATCTTCCCTTATTCTCCACGGTAATTGTATGCTTGGGAAATTCAGCATTTTATCAAACATTGGCAAAATACTTTGCGTACGCAAAAGAAAGTTAGGATCTAGATTCAGTGATGCGGCATATAGTACAACTGTTTATTCTTGGGCATTCCCTTAGGCATTGCAAGAGTGTTTAGCACACCTATATTCCACTGACAAAACAACAATAGCAGCCCCATCATAACTGTAACCGCTAAAGTACATATTTTTCCTAGATATTTCTAAAATGACGGAACTCACACACTGATGTGGACAATTTGAATTTGAATAGCAAAATTAACAAACTTGATCTGAAGGACATACTTACTACATCATACACAACATGTAGAAAATACCTATATTTTCTTTGCAAATATATATGGTACATTCCCAGAACTATCCATCTGAAGTAATGTTTTAGAAAATTTGGGAGATCTTTTCACTTTCTTGTGTGATCATGCCTGAGCCTTTCCATTAACATACTTTTTATTAGCATAGTTTGGCCCAAAAAGGAAAGCCTGAGACAAGGTTTTGCATGGAGTAGTTTATTTTGTAAAATCATTCCCAAGTAACTTGAGTAGGGAACTGAGAAGAGCTAAACAGACAAAGAGGAAAACCTACTCCTAGGATGGTCATTAAGGTAAACACCTGGGCTCAATTCCATCGGGGACTCTCTGAGGAACCATGTAAAATGTGTTTAACATTTATCTACCCCAGGAATGGAAAAGGGAACTATTTACTTACCAGCTGCTATCCCTATTGGTCTAGACCCTTTTTTGTCTGTGGAGTGTTAACTTCCTTGTACTCCCAAGTTTGTGCATGTCTTAGGATGGCTAAGTGGGTTTGGCAACTATCCTGCCCCAAAATACATTTTGTATATTTACATTTATATGAAATATCTATAATAATGGAAGGGAGATCAGTGGTTACCTAGCGCTGGGGAAAGCGTTGAATACAAAGGAGCATGAGGGAACTACATGGGGTGATGGAAATATTCTCTTTCTTGATTGGAGTGATGGTTATATGGGTGTATACATTTGTCAAAACATAACAAACTTTATACTTCAAGTGGGTGAATTTTATTTTATGTGAATATAACCAAATATATTTGATTCAAAAATATTGTATTTAAAGTTAAATCTAATCCTTATATTCTTGTAGCAGTAAAACATAGGGCTCACAGTTACTAATTTTTCCAATCTAAAATCAGCAGTAATATTAATAAACTCAAATAATATAGAAGCAAAGGGATAATACAGGAACAGAAGTTAACAAAATAGAAAACAAACATATAATAGACAGGCCAGCAAGGATAAAAATTGAGTCTTTGAAAAGACTAGTAAGCAGAAAAATCACTGGCAAGATTAAATTAAGCAAAACAGAGAGGGCAAAGGGGAAAAAACCACAGATGCTACAGAGATTAACCAGCTAAGAAAATTTCAGGAACAAGTTTATACCAATACGTTTGAAAAGTTAGATGAAAGGAATAAATCCTTAGAAAAATATAATTAATTAATTCTGACTTGAGGAGAAATTAAAATCCTGAATAATTATAATCATTAAAAATGTAATCAGCTAAATGTCTTCCTGCAATGAAGACACAAGCCCAAATGTATTACGAGTGAGTTCTACCAACACTCAAGGAATAGTTCATTCCACTGTGTACCAGTTAGGATTTAATCAGAGAAGCAGAACAACTAAGAGTGACAGGGAGATTAATTATAATAATTAGACAGGGCCTTCTACATAATTTGGAGAACAAGTGCAAAATGAAAATACAGAATCTCTTGTTCAAAAAGCAGGAAACAATTCTTTTCTCCCCAGGTTTCTTTCTCTATCTATTGTGATGTCTTCTTTGCTATTTAATGTCATACTCCTTTGGGTAAAGGAAAATTTGTGGGTGAACAGACCCTCACAGGCAGCTGGGGCCAGCCCTGTGAGTTGATGCTTGGGGTACATGTGCCCAACCTCCACCCTTCCTGCACTCGTGCCCAGGGGCCTGCTGGGTCCAGAGGACAGCAGCAAGTACTGTGCAGGGGCCAGAGAGTGGATGGCCAAGAACTCCTCTCAGGAAGGCAAGTCTGCATGTTAGCCAAGGCTCCAAGCACCCAGCTCATGCTTCATTGTCCCATCAGACTTTACTTATACAACACGTAGCCAAAGACAAAATTACTAAGATTTTCAAAATGGCAACAACTGAACATGAGCACCCTTCTGAGTGTGTGCACTGGCTGCAGGTCCATGGGGCAGACTCTGGAATCAGTTCTTACACAATTGTGGAAGAAGATGAAAATGTCTATGGTAAATGGAGGAGGCTATGCATGTGTAGGGGCAGGGAACATATGGGAAATCTCTGTACCTTCTGCTCAATTTTACTATGAACCTAAAATTTCTCTAAAAAATAAAGTCTATCAAAGTGCAAACAAAAAAGGCTATGGAAAGCTGTTACGTCTGCATCTTGTATTGGACCTGAAGTCATTGTAAGTCCACATGGGTGGCAATTCAGGAGATAACACCTGGATATGAAGCAGAGGAGAGCAAACATCAGCTGGAACCCACGAGGACAAACTGGACAATCTGGAATCCATGAGTATCTCTCACTACCTTCAATCTCCTGAAGAAGGAGTTATGCCCTGAGCCACAGGCATCTGGCTCAGGAGTCAGAGAAGCTGAAGGAGGATGAAGGACAGAAGCTGAAAGACCTGAGGGCCCAAGATGAGCAAGTGAATCAACAAAAATATGCACAAGCTGCCGTGGTGCCTCGCACTCTACACCGACCTCCAGAGGAGAGTGGCTGCTATTTAATTTTCTCTTCTCGTCTAAACAAACTTTTCTCATGGCCTACTCTTTCAGTGAACCAGAAAGGGGAGGGAGTTCTGGGAAATGAAGTTCCAGCTTAACTAACTTGACAGAGTACAAAATTACCATGCACTATTACATTAACACTCTCAGAGAACTGGCTAAGAGAGAACGCTCCTTAACTTGTTTTCAAACTTAAACAAATAGAGAAAGGAGCTTTACAAATCATTCTCATCCACGAATATTGAAGCAAGGATCCTATGGAAAATATTGACTAAACCAAAGGACAATACATAGAAAAGACCATGTTGGATTTGTCTCATCAATGCAGTCTTGTTTTAATATTAGAAAAGTAATTAACCACTTTAGCATGATAAATGGGAAAAAATATCTTTTCCAAAGAAAGAAAAGAAAAAAGAAGTCCCTTAACTAAGAAGAGATGCAAATTCCTTTAACCTAGAGTGCCTATAATTCTTAAGTGAAACATCAAAATCTTCTACGTTATTTGTAATGTTCTACTTCTTCTTAACCTGGGAGATTAGTACAAGAATATTCATCTTATTATTATAGTTTCAACTACAAAGGTATATATTTTTCATTGCCGTATTCTACATTTCACAGTAAAAATCAAATGAGAGAAAAGAGAATATAAGAAGAAAGATGAGAGACCTAGAAGACTGATCCAGGAGGCCCAAGGCCTGACTAAATGAAGTTCTGGAAAAAAACTGAAAATGGAAAGTGAAGGACATTATCAAAGAAGTAACAGAATAAACCATCCAAGAACTTCATGAGTATCTGGGTTGGAAGATTACACAATACATCAAGGCACAGCATTATGGTTCAGAATCTGAGAAATAATGAAAGGGGTCTAAAGTCACTCAGAGAAAAACAACTCAAAAACAAGTGAGGTTTAGAAGGTCATCAGATTTTTCACTAGCGTTATGACTCTACAAGCTACTGAAGCTATGAGCGGAAAAATAATTTTCAATATCCAAATAAAACTTAAGTCAAATTTTAAGGTAGAGTAAAGACATATTCAGACATAAGGTATAATAAAAACTTAAAACATACTCAGACACATAAGGACCCATGAAAATATCCTCCCATGTACTATTTGTTAGGTGTGCTCTTAAAGATATGCTGCAGGGAAACAAGAGAGTATTGATCAACTAATCAATCAATGAATCAAATAAAGATAGAGGATTCAGGAAATAATGGATCCTAATAGGAAAAATGGTGAGGAAATAAACCCAGACGACAAAAGAGCCACCAGCTCAGGCTACTGTCGGAAAATGGAGGCAAGAAGGAATGAGTTTATGAAAAATAGGAACACTAATGAGTAAATTATCTGATTAAACATTTTGAAAAATCAAATATATATTTAAAGAACATATTACACAAGTGAAAACTGATGCAAGAAAGGAGTATATAGAAAAAGAAACATTCTTACACAAACTACTTAGATTTGAAGTGGCCTATATTAGCAGTCATCTGTTGTCAGAACTGATGAGTGCTTTTACTAATTTGGGAGAATTTGATAAAGAAGACATCATGATAGCACTAAATCCTCAGCAATCATGGCAGTGAATTAATAAATCATATTAATTTATAAATAAAAAATAAGTGCCAATAAAACATATTTAGAAATATGTATTTAAATATCAGGGAATAGGTAAAAGAAAGCCATGGCTTATGGAGTGGGGAATTATTGAGGAGAAGTAAAGTTTAAGATTATACATTTTTTTCCAATTAAGATTTTTTTTAGGATTTTATTTGTCCTTTTTCTCCCCAAGGCCTCCCAGTACATAGTTGTATATTCTTCTTTGTGGGTCTTTCTAGTTGTTGCATGTGGGACGCTGCCTCAGCATGGCTTGATGAGCAGTGCCATGTCCGCACCCAGGATTCGAACCAACGAAACACTGGGCCACCTGCACCGGAGCACGAGAACTTAACCACTCTGCCATGGGGCCAGCCGCTCCAATTAAGATTTTTAACATTGTCAAAATTAAAATTTTTAATGTTATGACAATTGAATGCCACTTTGGTTTTTAAAAAGAAACTACAAATATATGTTTAAAGAAGATAGAGAAGCAACTTCAAGTTTAAAATAGCTAACTCAACACGTTGAGATATTCTCATTCTACAAAAAAGCAAAAATAAGTTCTTAAAAATTGCTAAATATATAACTAGTCTCAAAAGCCAAAATAGAAACTTTTCCTTGTACTAGAAACAGACATCTGTAGCAGAAGGAATCATCCAAAAAGCCATAACCAGAGCAGGGTACACATCAATTCTCCACAAGGCAAGTGCTGAATCACAACATGGAAGAAACAGAAATGGGCTATCCCGAGCTCTCAGATTGTGCTATAACATCGTAAGTTGACTCTCTGACATATATCTCTAACCCTTACATATATGCATTTCAAAGTCCCCAGAGTGCTATAGGAATTGGATATTTTCTGGATGGTGAATATGCTTATTGTATTTCCATGTATAAAATCTTGATTTATCTCTACAATAAACCCAAACACCTTAGATTGTATGTGAGGTTTGCCATGATCTGGGCTCTGTCTATCTCTTCAGTCATAGTATTTGCCATGATTCCTCTCATAACCTACACTATGGCCATATCAAATGACTTACAGGTCACTAAGTATGCCACATGGTTTGATTCTTTGCCTTTGCCCAATCTAGTCTCTCTACTTAGAGTGCTAGCTCGTCGGGTTTTTTTCAATCCACTGACTACTTTCCCTAATAGGCTGTTTCATCTTTTAAGATACCTAGTGTCACTTCCTCTTTGGAGTCTTTCCTGACCCTCTAGATAAAGCTAACAACCTTTTCTTTTTATTCTTTATAGGGTCTTATACTAATGTCTACAGTATACAGAAATTATACAGTCTACAGTATACAGAAAGCCAGGTGATTCTTTGATAAGCTCTTTTTGTAGCCAAATTTACTTCTCACTACTGGTCTCTAAGTTCCTTGAGACAGACACCATGCCTTGATCTCTTCTCCATCCACAGTACTTCAAGTAATATCTTATATATAATAGGCATTTAATAAGTGTTTTAGTAATTCAATGAAAGATGAATGAATGAATGAAAAATAAATGTTCCTCTAAAAGTCTTCTGCAGGTTGCAAAGTAGCCAACCTCTCAGTATAACATAGGCTGAGGCTGTCATCGTTTCTGACTTAGGATGAAAACCTAAGCACAGTAAGATAAATGGCACTATTCCATATCTCAACAGAAAAATGATTGAAGGAGCAAAATTAGCAAAAGTGATTGTGTTTAAAGTAACTGAATAACTGGTTTAACAGAGGCAACTGCCAAATGTCTAAATGTTTCTTTCTCTACATTAATCCAACTTCAATGATAGGTTGATGATATTTTATGGAAAAAGATGATAAAATTTCAAGTGAGGAATTCACACTCAATATTTTCACCATTACATGTGTTTTCTTTTTAACTGATTAGAAAAATTCCTAATTCCCTGTACTATTGGTAAAAGAAGTGTGGCTTTTAAGTAAATAAGATTAAAAAATCATTTTATTGATGTGATATATATTCTTGAACATATAATCAATATATATAATAATATTTTAATTAATATTAATTAATTAAACATTCCCTTTACTGTGGTAGTTGAAATAAGTCTGTAGCTATTTTATTTTCATTTTTTATTCAATTTATTTAAACTAAAAAAAACCCAAAACAGTTCACCCATTTAAAATAGTCTGTAGCTATTTTAAAACATCAAGCAAGGAGCATTCTGGGAAGATAAAGGACTAGGAAGCCCCAGGAATTGTTCTCCCCACCTAGACAAAATTTGTACTGGCAGAATGTGATGTAACTATTTTGGAATTCTAGAGTCTATTGAAGGCTTGCAACTTCCAGGGAAAAGCTTGGATGGTAAATTGGTTAATTTCAGTCAATTTCCACTCTTAGCATATTAGCATTATGGATCCGCCTTCCCCAGACCCAGGCAAGCAGCTGTGTAAGTGTTGCTGGAGCATCCTGCACACAGCCTGCAGGAGCCAGAGTGAAAATAAAAGGGCTCTGTCCTCCAAATATTGGAGATCTCTGCTCTCATCACTGATTGCTGCTTTTAGTCTCAGAGATGCAGACAGAAAGGCAGGTGCCATTATTGTTGGACCTTTCCATATCTTTGCATGTCCGTCCTCCTCAGGCTAAAGGTTTTCCAGGGGACTTATAGGGCTGGTGTCCTTTTTTTCCCCTTATTTTTTCTCCTTTTGGAGGCCAGGCATAAAGACTAGGATATTCAAAAGCAACTGTATATATGGGATAAACTAGAAAGTGACTGTACATGCCTGGGGAAAGGCACAGGCTCAGAAAAGACCTGAGAAGACCTTAGGTTTTGACCTCAGGGTGATTCTCAGCACAAAGACAGGCTATAGCCATAAAACAAAAAAAATAAGCAAAACCCAGCAAATCCTGAGGAAGGGGGAGAACCCAATTTCCAGAGTTACCATATTATTAAATTCAAATGTATAGCTTTCAACAACAAAAAGTCACACAGCTTACAAAGAAACAGAAAACTATGGCCTGTTCAAAGAAAAAACTAAATCAACAGAAACTGTCCCTGAAAAAGACTTGATGGCAGATCTGCTAGACAAAGAGTTTAAGACAATGGTCTTAAAGATGTTAAAAGATCAAAGAAAGATAAAGTCAAGAAAATGATATTGAACAAAACGGAAATATCAATAAAGAGACACAAAACATAAAAAAAGCAATCAAAAAGAAATTCTAGAGCTGAAAAGTACAATAACTGAAATTAAAGATTTACTAGAGGAATTCAAAGGCAGCTTTGAGCAAGTAGAAGAGTTAGAGAACGTGAAGATATGACAATAGAAATTATTAAGTCTGAGAAATAGAAAGAAAAAAAAATGAAATGTGAACAAAGCTTAAGGGACCTGTGGGACACCACTGGATAGGCCAACATAGAAATTATGGGAGCCCGAGAAAAAGAAGAGAGAGAGAGAAAGGAGCATAGAGAATATCTGACAAAATTATGGCTGAAAACTTTCCAAACTTGATAGAAGACAGGAATAAAAACATCTAAGAAGCTCAAAAACTTGAAATAAGATGAATTCAACATGACCCACTTCAAGACACATTATAGTCAACTTGACAAAGACAAAGAAAAAAATCTTGAATGCAACAGAAAGAGAAATTCATCGCATACAAGTGATCCTAAATAAGAATATGAGCAGATTTTTCATCAGAAACTTTAGAGGAAGGAAGGCAGTGGGCTAGTATATTCAAAGTGCTAATAGAAAAAAAACTATCATCTAAAAAAATCCCATATCTGGCAAACTGTTCTGCAAGAGTAAAAGAGAAATTAAAACAGTCCTGGATATAACAAAGCTGAGGGAGTTCATTATCACCAGACCTGCCCTGCAGGAAATGCTCAAGGGAGTCTGGCAGGGTGAAATGAAAGAACACTAAATGGTAACCTGAAGCCATATTAAGAAACAAAGATTTCAATAAATGTAAATATACGGGCAATTATAAAAACTAGTAATATTGTAACAATGGTTTGTAACTCTACTTTTGGTTTTATACATGATGTAAGACCAATACAAAAACAGCAATAATTATTAGTCTAAAAACTAGTTTTATTGTAGCTTTGGTTTGTAACTCCACATTTCCCTTCCAATTTAATTTAACAGTCTAATGCATTTAAAAAATTAGCTTACTTTAGGGGCATGCTATGCATACAGATGTAATTTTATGACATCAATCAATAACTAAAAGGGGTGGAAAAAGAGTTGTAAATGAGCAGAGGTTTTGCATGTTGTTGAAGTTATGCTAGTATAAATTCAAATTACATTGTTATAACTTTAGGATGTTAAATGTATTCCCCATAGTAACCATAAAGAAAATACCTACAGAATATACACAAAAGGAAATGAGAAAGGAGTCTAAACTTCACTACAAAAAAATCAACTAAACGCAAAAGAATACAGTAATGTAGAAAACGAGGGCCAAAAAAGCTATTAGACATATAGAAAACAAAAAGTAAAATGAGAGAGGTAAGTCCTTCCTTATCAGTAATTATTTAAAAATAAGTAAATTAAACTCTCCAATCAAAACACAGGGATGGCCAGAATGCCTAAAAACACATGATCAAACCAAATATTGTCTGTAAGAGACACATTTGAGATCCAAAGACACAAATAGAATGAAAGTTAGAGAATGGGAAAAGATATTCCATTCAATTAGTAACCAAAGCAAAAGTGGCTATGCTAACATGAGATAAAATAGACATTAAATCAACAAGGTTGCAAGAGGCAAAGAAGTACATTACATATAAAGAAAATGTTTAATATAGTAAGATGATATAGCAGTTATATACATTTACACACCTAATAACAGACCATCAAAACATATGAAGCAAAAACTGACAGAATTGATGTGAGAAATAGACAGTTATATAATAATAGAGACTTCAATACTCCACTCAGTAGTGGCTAGAAGAATCAGACAGAAAATAAGTAAGAAACAGAAGACTTAAACAACACAATAAACCAATCATATCTAATAGGCATATACAGAACACCCTACCCAACAAAAAAAGCATACACATTCTTCTCAAGTGTACATGGGATATTTTCCAGGATAGACCATATGTTAGGCCACAGCTTAAGTCTCAATAGACCTAGAAAGACAGATATGATATAAAGTACCTTCTCTGACCACAACAGGATGAAGTTAAAACTCAACAATAGAAGTAAAACTAGAAAATTCACAAATTTGTGGAACTTAAAAAAACAGCCTATTTGAACTGTCAATGAGTCAATGAAGAAATCACAAGAAGAATTAGAAAATGCTCAGGGACAAATGGAAACAAAAACACAACATACCAAAACTTATGGGACACAGTGAAAGCAATGTTAAGGGGGAAATTTATATTTATAAACACATATTAAAAAACAAGAAATTGGGGCTGGCCTGGTAATATAGTGGTTAAGTTTACACACTTTGCTTTGGTGGCCTGGGGTTTGCAGGTTTGGATCCTGGGTGTAGACCTACGCACTGCTCATCAAGCAATGTTGTGGTAGCATCCCACATATAAAATGGAGGAATATTGGCACAGATGTTTGCTCAGGGACAATCTTCCTCAAGCAAAAAGAGGAAGATTAGCTACAGATTTTAGCTCAGGGCAAATCTTCCTCAACAAAAACAAACAAACAACAAACAAGAAATGAGTGGTGGAAATAGGGAGACATTGGTAAAAGAGTACAAAATTTCAGCTATAAGATGAATATCTGAAGATCTAATGTAAAATATAGTGACTATAGTTGATAACACTGTATTGTATGATTGATATTTGGTAAGAGTAGAACTTAAATGTTCTCACTAAAATAAAAAAAGATAAATATGTGAGGTGATGATATGTTAATTAACTAGATGGAATGGATCCTTTCACAATGTATACACACATCAAATCACTACAATGTACACTTTAAATAGCTTCCAATTTTATAGATTAATTACACCTCAATAAAACTGAAATTAAAAAATAAAAAATCAATATAATATACAAAACAAGAAACACATCTCAAAACTTTACACTTAAGGAACAAGAAAAAGAACAAATTAAACTGAAATCTAGCAGAAAGAAGAAAATAACAAATTTAAAGCAGAGATAAACAAAATAAAGAAGAGAAAAACAATAGAGAAAAATCAATGAAACCAAAAGTTTGTTCTTGAAAAGATCAACAAAATTGGCAAACCTTTAGTTAGATGGATTTTTAAAAAAAGAGATAGACACATCACTCAAATCACTAAAATCAGGAGTGAAAGTGGGGACATTGCTATCAATTCTACAGAAATAGGTAGGATTATAATAGAGTATGATGAACAATTTTATGCCAACAAATTGGATAACTTAGATTAAATGGACAAATTCCTAGAAACACAAAACTTATCAAGACTAAATCACAAATAAATAGAAAACCTGAATTGATCTGTAACTAGTAAGAAAATTCAATCAGTAATCAAAAATCTTCTGACAAAGAGAACCCCAGGATCTGATGACTTCACTGGTGAATTCTACCAAGCATTTAAAAAACTAATATCTATCCTTCCCAAACGTTTCCACAAATGAAGCAGAGGGAACACTTCCTAACTCACTCTTTGGGGCCAGCATTATCCTGATACTAAAGCCAGATAAAGACACCACAAAAAAGAAAGCTACAGACTAATATTTCTTATGAACATGAATGCAAAAGTCCTCGACAAAATACTAGTAAACCAAATTCAGCAGCCTATTAAATGGATTATACAACATGACCAAATGGAATTTATTGCTGGAATTCAAGGATGGCTCAACATATGAAAATCAATGTAATATACTACATTAGCAAAATGAAGCATAAAACCACATGATCATCTCAATGGATCTAGAAAAAGCATTTGACAAAAATCAACAATTTTCATGATAAAAACAGTCAACATACTAGGACTAGAAGGAAACTACTTCAGTATAATAGAAGCCATATAAGAAAAAGCCCAGCAAACATCATACTCAATTGTCAATGACTGAAAGCTTTTCTTCAAAGATCAATAACAAGGTGAGGATGCCCACGTTTACCATTTCTATTCAACATAATACTGGAATTTCTAGCCAGAGAAATTAGGCAAGAAAAAAAGAAATAGAAGACATCTAAATTGGAAAAGAAGAAGTAAAATGACTGCTGTTCACAGATGACATGATCTTATATGTAGAAAATCCTAAAGATTCCACAAAAAAACTATTTGAACTAATAAATTAGTTCAACAAAGTAACAGGATATAGTCAACACATAAAAATTAGTTTCATTTCTATACGCTAACACTGAATAATCTGAAAAGAAAATTATAAAAATATTACATTTAAAAAAACATCAAAAAATTGAAATACTTAGAAACTAACTCAAGCAAGGAGGTGAAAGACTTGTAAAATGAAAACAACAAAATTGCTGAAAAATTAAAGAAGATATAAATAAATGGAAACATATCCTATGTTCATGGATTGGAAGACTCCATATTCTGAAGATGTCAGTAGTACACAAAGTGATATACAGATTCATGCAATCCTTATCAAAACCCCAATGATTTTTTTTAAGAAATAGAAAATTCAACCCTAAAATTAATGTGGACTCTCAAAGAACTCTGAATAAACAAAATAATCTTGAAAAAGTAGAACAAACTTGGAGGGCTCACACTTCCTGATATCAAAACTTATAACAAAGCTACAGTAATCAAAACAATGTGGTACTAGCATAAAGGCAGACATACAGACCAACAGAAAAGAAGAGAGAAGTCCAGAAATAAACCCTCACTTATATGGTCAAATGATTTTTGACAAGTTGTCAAGACCATTCAATAGGGAAAGGATAGTCTTTTCAAAATATAGTATTAGGAAAACTGGATATCCACATGCAAAAGAGTGAAGTTGGACTTTTATCTAACAGCATATATAAAAATTACCTCAAAATGCATCAAAGACCTAAATGTAAAATGAAAAACTATAAAACTCTTAGAAGAAAATATAGGACAACAGCTTCACAACATTGGATTGGCAGTGATTTCTGTACACAAATGGCACAGGCAACAAAAGAAAAAAAACCAAATTGTACTCCATGAAAGTTTTTAAAATTTTTGCATCAAAAGACACTATCAACAAAATAAAAAGGTAGCCCACAGAACGAGAGAAAATCTTTGCAAATCATATATGTGATAAGGGATTAACATCCAGAAAATACAGAGAACTCCTAAAATTCAACATCAACAAAAAATCCAATTAAAAATGGACTAAGTATTTGAGTAGACATTTCTCCAAAAAAGATATACAAATGGCCAACAAGCACATGAAAAGATAATCAACATCACTAATAGTTAGGGAAATGCAAATCAAAACTACAATGAGATGACACCTCACACCCATTAGGATGGCTATGATAAAAAACAAAACAAAGGTCCAGCCCTGATGGCCTAGTGGTTAAAGTTCAGCACATTGCGTTGGTGGCCTGGTTTGGTTCCTGGGTGTGGAAGCACAACACTTGTCTGTCAGTAGCCATGCTGTGTCAGCAGCTCATATAGAAGAACTGGAAGGACTTAAAACTGGAATATACAATTACGTGCTGGGGCTTTTGGGAGGAAAGAAAAAAGGAGAGGAAGATTGGTAACAAAACTTAGCTCAGGGCGAATCTTTCCCAGCAAAACAGAACAAACCCAGAAAACAAGTGTTAGTGATGATGTCAAGCTGGAACTCCTTACTATTGGTAGGAATGTAAAATGGTAAAGCCACTGTGGAAAAAAGTATGGCAGTTCCCCAAAAAATTAAAAACAGAATTACTGTATGATCCAGCAATTCCACTTCTACGTATATACGTAAAAGAATTGAAAGCAGGGTCTCAAAGAGATTATTTGAACACCCGTGTTCACAGCATCATTGTTCATAGAGCTAAAACATGGAAGCAACCAAAGTGCCCATTGATGTATGAAAAGATAAGAAAAATGTAGTACATACATACAATGGAATATTATTCAGCCTTAAAGGAAGGAAATTCTGAAATACGCTATAGCATGGATGAACCTTGAGGACATTATGCTAAGTGAAATACACCAGCCACAAAAAGATAAATACTCCATGATTCCACTTATATAAAGTATCTAAAGTAGGCAAGCTCTTAGAAACAGAAAGTAGCATGGTGGTTGCCAGGGGACAGGGGAAGGAGGAGTGAGGAGGAGTTATTTAATAAGTATAGAGTTTAGGTTTTTAAAATGAAAAGAGTTACGTAGATGGATTGGATGGTGGTGATGGTTGCACAAAATTATGAATGTATTTAATACCACTGAACTGTACGCTTAAAAATGACTAAGATGGTAAATTTTATGTTGTATGTATTTATCACAATAAAAATCTGATGAAAAAAGTCAACAACGTTTTTCTTAGAGTTTCTTTTTCAAACTGAACAGTATCCTCAAAGGGACTATAATAGGCCCTTTTGCCCAATCTCGGATGATTGGAAGCAATCTTTAACCGTAAGGCCATCTGGAGGGTTTGCAAACAGCAGCCAGAGAGCTAATGGGAATACAGTTACTTCCAGCTGGCATGTCAAAATTAGTATAACAAACTAAACCGACAAAACTATCTTTTCATTACCTACTTTCTTTTTATGCATTTCCTCCAGAGCAATATGTACATTTACTTTCCTGAGAAAATCTCCTGCCCCTCTCTTCTGTTAAAATAATAACATCTCCATAAACCTGCTTCACTGGTAATATATTCTTTACTCTTCAGTACTCTCCCTTTCATTCAAAATCTCTAAAGAATAAAAACAAGTAGAATTATATTTCAATAATCTACCACTCTAAATTTTGGAATTATCAAGTACTGCCACTTAGGCAAACCTGAGGAGACAACTGTCTCGGTCTTAATTCAATATTCTTCACAAAGATACCCATTTCACATTGCTTATTAGTTCCTGCATATACAATAAAGAAGGCTATGGAGAGGTCATGGGGTTATGGATTTATTCATGAGATCCAGATAGACGATATGACTTTTTATGTTTAGAATGAATCCAATGAACTACATCACTTCTGTCATTTCAAGCGACTGTTGTCAGGATGCCGTGTCATCAATAAAAATGTTAATTATTAGTATACCACTTACTAATGCAAACAAATACATAATACAGTCATGTGTCGCTTAATGACGGGGATACATTCTGGAAAATGTGTCGTTAGGTGATTTCGTCATTGCGCAAACATCATAGAGTGTGCTTACAGAAACCTGGATGGTACAGACTACTACACACTTAGGCTGTATGGTACTGATATTACGGGACCATCATCATATAAGCAGTTCGTTGCTGGCCAAAACATCATTACGTGGTGCGTGACTGCATATTTTATAATTACAACTATTAAACCAATCCACGGATGAAGGATTAAGTCTGTAAAGCTGCAGTGATCATTTATACAAACATTCTTAACACAACCACTAATTTTGATATCGCTAATATTAGAAGTTGGATTTTGTGTGACAATATTAGGGTTTTGTGCTATGGTAGCTCTGTGATCAGATTCCTGGTTCAATTCCCAGCTCTGCCACTTATATTTGAATGACCAGTTACCTGGTCTCCCTAAGCTTCAGTCTCCTCATCTGTAAAACATGTATTATAGTTGTGTTATCTCATATGGTTTCTGTAAAGATAAAATGAAACATGATTTAGGAACTTAGCATAGTGTCTGACATATAGTCAGTGTTTAATTAATGTTGGTTTCTAGTATTTTTAATGAACCATACAAAGACATGTCTCTAACTTTCTTCTTATTAAACATAAAAATTATAATTCCTACAAAAATAATGCTATACTTCCTAAAAAATGTGAATCTATGGAGATATACCAGACAGGAAATACTTCTACATTATTTTTTTTTTTTGCCTGTTGCACGTATGAAGATGAATAGAGGCAGCCTTCGGCAAAACTTTGAAGTTTCACATCCCCAGTTCTTTCTACAAAAAGTCTTGTTTTACGGCATGCCGACACAATTTTAGTCTCTGACTCATTATTTTTCTTCTCACTAGCCTTAAAACGCATATATACCTATTTCTTCTTCTTCAACTCTATTTCTTAAAAAAAATTATAGAGGGCAACACTAGGTGCTTAATTTTATTCAATCGGAATCTTCATACTATTTCCTTGTTCGGTTCCTTTAATTCATCTTTATCTGTCCCTCCTCTGCATCCTCTATATTTGTTTCAGGAAATTTTAAATTATACACTCAATCTACATATTCTCAGAAAGTTTGATCATATGACTACATAGGAAACTGTTTTCCAATACTAAGAAAAATAATACCAGGATTAGTGTCTGCTTTTCTTCCACTGCAATTCTTTCCTTTCTTTCTTTCTTTTTTTTAAAAACAGTTTATGTATCAGCTATAGAGTTCCATTCCTTAGTAAGCGTAACTGCTTAATAATTTCCTATTAGGAGTCTCTGAACTCTGTTTATCTTTGCTAGAGCTAGCATTATCCAAATTGATTCTCATAAAATAAAATATATGGTCAATAATTAATTAGCCAAGCAAATATGTCTTTGTGTCTTCCTTACCATAGGCAATATTGGAAAGTTCAAATTGTAGAGACATTTTTGGGAATGAAGGCTGCCATATTTTTGAATGGACAAGGCAAGTCCTATGGACTAGCTCATGTAGATAGGGAACCCTAGGGACCAAAGATGAGTGGTCATCCAAAATGGTCAAAAGGAAGAAGAGACACCAGGTTAATACATGCCGTTTGAAATCAGGCAGTTGAATTCTAGAACGAGAAACAGAGAAGAGACTATGCCAACATCATCTGAAGCTGGATAGAAAGAAGAAAGAATATAGAAATAAGGAATGAGGACAACTGAATGATATATAAGTTGGCTTGGTTAAAAGTATAGTTTCAAGAAGACCCTGCAAAGCATTATAATAATAAAATAATTACCATGACCTTGACTTAATGTGATAACCCAATTTTGTAATCCAATTCAGCAAACATTTATTGAAAGCCTATTATGTATTATGCATAGTATTAAATAACACATTAACGATTATACTGTGTACTAAGAATATAAATATGACATTCTTCTCCTTACTATGATTATTGTCTAATAGAATAAATCAGTAAGGTTGCAAAATTTGATTTAATTTGGCAAAATTGTAAAATAATGACATGGAGTATGAATTAAGCTGGACAAGTCAAAGATGGTCAGTTATTTTTATGACCTATGATAAACTTGTAATATTATAAGAGAGGGAAAAGCAATTCTATATGAATTCAAAACTTTGAATAATAAAATAAAAACAAATATTAATCTGAAATACAGAAAGTAAATGACATTCTAAGTACAGAAGCATTTGAAGATATCACAAAGGGAAATGGTGAGCAATGTGATACATAAGATTAAACCTTTTAAATTGCTTCCATTTCTTTTTTTTTAAACAGCTTAATGGTTTTTCGTTTTGGGTGTTTTTTTTGCTGATGAAGATTCGCACAGAGCTAACATCTGTTGCCAACCTTCCTTCTTTTACATATGAGCTGCTGCAACAGCATGGCCATTGACAGAGAAGTGGCACAGGTCTGTGCCCAGGAATCGAATCTGGGCTGCCAAAGCAGAGTGTGCCGAACATAACCACTAGGCTACCAGGGCTGCTCCCTTCCATTTGTTAACATTTGTAAGATGCAACAAACTGAAAAACTTGTCACAAAGATGACAGACAAATGCTTAATATTAATTCATAAACAAGTTTAAAAACCATTGCAAAGTTTATATTGTCAGTGGAAAAAGGGGCATAAATATTCAAAAGACAATACACTGAGTAGGAAATGAAATGACTGCTAAACATTTAAATTTCCAATCACATAATTCAAGAAAGTTCAGCTTAAAGAATAATGATATATTATTTCTCCTATTGATTTACCAAAACTTAAAAAAAAATATTAGCCATGATCAGGACATAAAAAAAGAGTCAACAAAAAAGGAGAAATTAAGATAATAGAAGAAAAGTAAATGATGACAATTACCTTCTCAAGAAAAAAAAAAGGGGGATTTGAGATAGAGCTTAGTTAAAGATATTTCCTTAAAATGCTTTTTTTCCCCAGACGTCAGGGAAGGATGAAACAATCTGTACGTAGAGACAGTGATGGATTGAATTGTGGAGGTGAAATGAGAGAGCCTGGGACAAGTGTCTTGATTTTGGCTAAATGAGAAGCAAGATTAACAGCTAGAAGTAAAGAAGGATATGGAGAAATCAGAATAGTGAAAACCCGGAGCAGTTAATGAAAGAAGGCTGCCAGAGAGCAGCAAGAATAGGAATTATATTTGGACTTTGTAAATTGATGGTGGACCAAGTCTGTTACTGTGTAGAATTTTCTCCTCTCCTCCCTCATCTCCAGCAGCTACTCTGTCATCTACTTATAGACTGGATGCTTCAATGATTAGAGACCAGTAGTGTGCCAGGGAAGGGCATCAATAAAATAACTTACTCAGAGTCCCTTGATGGAAGAGTCCACTGAAGTGAGGGGAATGCTAATATTTGAAGAAAAAGTGTTGAGCCCTTGAAGTTTGTGGGTGAAATGAAAATAAAGTGATTTCTAAGGTGAATGGCATTAGTTGAGAAGTACATAATTGGGAATTCTGAAGGCTGAGGTGATGTCCTGGTACTTTTAAATCATGTAATTATGAGCTGGAGTAATCCCAGTAATATCCTCATTTTTACAGTGAACTAACTAAAACTTGAACAAGTCTTTTGACTATGCTTCTTTCAGTTCTGTGAGAGGTTCAAGCCTAAACATGCTTATATTTCTTATGGGCACTTATCTAAAAATCTAAAGGTCTATGCTTACTAGAAATATAGTGGGATGCTAGGGAATTGGTCAAGTTCGAAACCTTGATTAGTTAAAAGGCCAACCAATATCGCATTTCTTCAAAGCCCTTTGGATGTGGTGTGTTCCCACAATTGCTACAAATGGTTCCAACTACAAACAGTTTCCTAGACTGCCCCGTCCCCTACTCCAACCACTCATAGATTCCCATCATTGAAATTACCCAGATTTTCTCAAGTCACTTTCCATGTTTTCCATCCTCAAAGATTCACCATTTAATCAGCTTTAACACTCTAAACGAATATCCACCCACTAATCGATGGATTATAAATTTGCCCTTGTTACTTAACAGCTCTGTGACCTTGGAAAAATCACTTCATCTTTCTGTACCTCAAATTTTTTGCCTGCAAAAATGAATATTATAAATATTTTTTGAATAACGTATGAAAATACCCAGCACACAGTAAAGGCTTGATAAATAATAGTCTCCTTCCTTCTTCTCCCTCTCAACAGACCTTCTCTGCTCAGATCCTCCTAGATATTCTCCTCTGATCACTTCTGTCCAACTCTTCCCTCAGAGCTCCACACAGATCTCCTCAAATCGCAAACCTTTCCTGGAAGACTCTTCTATTCCCACAAGTTCCTCTTGGATCCGTCCTCACCATAAACATTTTCCCCTTATTTCCTCAGCACCCTTCACCGTTTAGAATCTGACCTCTTTCAAAAAAAAATGTCAAACAACTCCTAAAAATTACCTTATTTCCCCTCAGTTGTAGGAGATTGCCAGGCAGACTGACACTCGCCCTGCGACACTGCCTTTGTGAGCAGCTGCGTCAGGGCTGTGAGTGAGTGCCTGTGGCTCTGTGGTTTCCTTTGGCTCTCATGTGCCTAGAATTAGGAGTTAATGGAGGTGGAAGGAGCACGTGGTGGTCAATGATTTCATATGAAGTCCTGTTGGTTTGTTTCTGTGAAATGGAGAAAAGCAGCAGTAAATACTTTGAATAAATACGGATTACAAAAAAGCAAAGTATGTGTATAGAATAAAATTGAGCATTTACTTAAACTGATGTGCACTTTTCAGGAATTTTAATTGTTTATTTGTAAGAAAACAGCAATTTCTTTACAAGATGAAGAGATTTAAACTCACACATTCTAGACGTGTGCTAATAAATATGAAATGTTAACTTCATATACAATTTTAAATTTTCTAGTAGCTATGTTGAAAAATTGTTTTAAAGTAACAACATATTTTATTTGCTATAATATATCCGAAATGTCATTTCAACTTATAATCAATAAAAAATAAGGTATTTTACATTGCTTTTTTTGTACCAAGTCTTCTATATTCAGGGGTAATGATAGAGACACACCAATGTTGACTTGGTAGATACAAGTTATGGTAGGCTGATAATAGCCCACACCACCACCAAAGATATCCACATCCTAATCTATGGAACTTGTGAATGTTACATTATATGTCAATAAAGAACTTTGTAGATGTGGTTAAATTAAAGATGTTGAAATGGGAGATGATCCTGGATTATCGGAGTGGGCTTTAAATATAATCACATGTCCTCATAAGAGGGAAACAGAGAGACATTATACCACAGAGAAAGAAGAGAAGTAAACAATGTGATGACAAAAGCAGAGACTGGAGTGATGTGGCCATGTGCCAAGGATCATTCACAGCCCCCAGAAGCTGGAAGAGTCAAGAAACAAATTCTCCCCTAGAGTCTTCAGAGGGAATGTGGCCATGACGACACCTTGATTCAGGTACAGTGACACTGATTGTGGACTTTTGGTAGCCCCAACTGTGAGAGAATAAATTTCAGTTGCTTTAAGCCCCAAGTTTGTGGTAATTTGTTACAGCAACTACAGGAAACTAATACACATGTCATTTAGAGTAAAGTAATAACATTATATTCTCTCCTTTTTTGTCAATGTCTAGACGAAGGCCATTGGTCCTATTCCCAGAAACTGCCAATGAAATGCTCAATAAATGTTAGTGCTGAAAATGTCTTACTTAATCTTCCATCTCATATAGTTTCAACTCTACCCATATGCTGAAAACTTCCAAATTTGTATTTCTATCTTTCACCACTCTTCTGTTCTCCAAAGTAATATTTCCAAATATCTCCCGCGCATTGCCGCCTGCATGTCCCACACTGATCAACAACTCATCATGTCCAGGTTGAATTTATCAGCATAACTTAAAACTATCTCTCCCTTCCCTGGATTAGTTAGTGGACCAGTCACTTGTATCTAGGGTGACCTTACTATGGGTTAGCCTAAGACAGCACTAGTTTATTCTTGTTCTTGCATCCTATTCAGTTTAGTCCTTGTTCTAAGTTTTCAACATATTTTTCATGAAGTCTTCCTATTTTTAAGAAGTTTTACAGTTAAGAAATGCCTTAAAATAACATGCATTTGGGAAACTTCCACTTTTTTGCCTCCAGGTTCTGCCATGGTGTCATTTAGTAGTGTGTGAGAACCAATTAAGTAAATAGAATATTCACTTTAACATGTAAGTAATCTGGAAAAAAAAAAAAAGGACTAGCAGTAACACTTCTGTCTCTTCCTGATCCTCTCCAGAGATAACAACCACACATGGTACTGTATGCGTGATAGAACAAAATGTTCTCAGATGTAAGCAGCACAGAGAGGTACCTCCTTTTAGTCTCAAGGGGCAATGGAAGAAGTATTAGACACTACTGTCTTTGTTGGCCACTTGGTGTCCTGGCCACTTGGAGTCCCAGCCACTTTTGCCTGGCCTGTTCCATGGCCTGTGAGTTTAACAGAATTGCTAAGCCTCCACTTAGCAGGGGTTGTATGAAATGTGGGAAGGTATAGGTTAAGTATATTTGTTATATATGTAGGAAAGAGAGGCTGAGAGGTCCTGCCATAGAGTGTATAGCAGCCATCACACTCTTGCTATGATGGCTTTGTTCTATATTTTACGCTGAATATTTATAACTAATTTCACTGACTGCTGGAATTTTCATTTTGCAATAAACTCTTTTAGCAGCGAGCAACCAAAAAATTTAAAATCCAAGAAATAGATGTTCAGTGAAAAATATATTACTTGCGCAAAACACTTGTTGACATTTATTATCCACCATAAATCTGCAGGAGAAGAAACAGCATTTAGCTTAAAATTTTGCAAAGAAAACCATGCCAGTAGATCATGATTTAATTAATATAGTTACACAAAGTAGGTTTACATATTACTCTGTGAAACGTGACTTTTCATTTAGATAAATGACTATTCTAAATTAATTTCACTCTTTTTCAATCTCAAGTTTTCTTGTGTATATACAAAATGAATAGCAACAACTGTTCATGGGTTGGCTCTCTTTTCCAAAGAAAAATTTTGCAAATGATTAAATAGTGAGTAGTTTAAACTAGTCTCAACAGTTATTTCAAATAGAAAGTCAGTTAGAGTCATCCCAATAATAGTATATTTTCATCTAAACCAGGGACTCTAGGTAAAGCTTTGGAAATTAATTATTCTTTGGCGAAATACCTGAGAGTACTGTCATTATGATTCTAAAATAGTTATAATTTCAATCTTGAAGGTTAAGATGATATGCTTTCAGGTAGATAAAATATAAATATCTGTAGACCACGAATAGTAGCAAAGGCAATATTCTTTTTGATTTAAGAAATACATGGAGAGTAAATATATTTAGAATTGGTTGTATACACACAAGATTAATAATTATATCCAAACAATCTGTAATATTTTACCGATCTAGTATACCAAGCTGTATGCCGTAGCCTCTGCACATACACAAACACACTGACACATTAAGAGGATTTTCACACTTTCTCTCTTTGCTGCCCATCATCAATAAATCCATAGAAATGTTTTAGCCTTTAAAAAACCTTTTAAACCAATCTAAGTGTCCCAAAATGGTATTAAGTTATGTTGTGAAAGGGTTTTCTAAGTTTTGCTTACTTTTTTTTCCAACCCTTTTTTGTTGGAAATCCTTTAAAATGTCAAAAATTGTCAACTTTGACACTTTCAGAAAATTGAAATTGAAACCAAAACTTAGAAATAGAATACAAATTTTTTCCTACTGAAATAAACAAAAAAAGGAACTTGGAAATCAGATGATGAGAGTTCAAACAGGGTACATAATTTATTTTTGAAAATTTGAAAATCTATAATTGAGCTCCAGAATAAATTGTCTTCTGAGGAAAAACTTGAAGGTCCTCTTTTTCAATTGAATAAATTTATATTCTGTACCAGAACAGAATGAAAATACAAGGCCTCTGTTTTTTGCAACATCAAAGTTTGAAAACAATCATAGAGACATCTTATTTGGTGAATTTTTCTGTAAAAATATTTGTTGAAAAAAGTTACTTTGAATAAAAGTAAAAAGGCAGTGCTGTTGAAAACACTTGGGCTAAAATTTTTACACACTTCAATAAAAAAAAAGTAGAACGAAGAATATTATTCATTTAGCAGAATTAACTCTGAGCTTACATGTACCTTCAGAAAAAGACAGAAGGATTTTCTCAACCAAAAATATTTCGGGCCTATAGAACTTTAACAATAGAAGTCGTCAACAACTTCAAATTGATTAACGATAAAATGCAACTTTGAAAAAGATTACAAGCAATTTTATTTAAAAAAACAAATTTATTTGAACATATTTAAAAATACATTCTTCAGTGACATGGTTTTAGAGACAGATACGGCTATGAAACTATTTAAAGTGTATGGAAGTGAACCAAAGATAATCATTCTACTTATGTAATTTTTTTTAAATGTTTTGCTTTGCTTTGATTTTTATTTGGAAAATAATCTAAAAAAAACAAAACAAAAAAACTAGTTTTTGAATAAATGTATTTTATATATTCACTAATGTAAAAACCAACAAATTCATTAAGAAATAAACGTCAACATAATAAAAATTTGATTATTTTAGAACCCACTTTCACTTTCGGAAGTTTCCTGATTTGGTTAAACCTTCCTATCCAAACCTGAAATCATAGAGCCGTCCACCATCTTCCTTCTCTCTCACTGTCCTGACCTCACATGTAATAGATTACCATATCCTACCAATTTTTTTACCATATTTTCTTGTTTGTCTTCACTTCCCTGGCTTCATTTAGGTCCTCATCATTCCTTGTAAAACTATGTGGTAACTCCCTAGTTCAACACCCCCTTTACACACTCTCAATTCTTTAGACCAACTGCTCTCATATGAATTTTCAAAAACGAAAATCAGGGGCCAGCCCAATGGTGCAGTGGTTAAGTTCACACGTTCCACTTCGACAGCCCAGGGTTTGCCAGTTCAGATCCTGGGTGCGGGCCTATGAACTGCTTGGCAAGCCATGCTGTGGCAGGCGTCCCACATATAAAGTAGAGGAAGATGGGCAAGGAAGTTAGCTCAGGGCTGGTCTTCCTCAGCAAAAAAGAGGAGGATTGGTGGCAGATGTTAGCTCAAGGCTAATCTCCCTCAAAAAACAAAAAAGACAGAAAATCAGACTTTGTCACTCAAATGCTATATGAACATCAGGGGTGCAATACCAGCTATAGTCTAAATATCAAACTCCTTCAATGAAATTACAAAGTTTTCTATAATTTAGTTTCTGCTTTTGTCTTCATCATAGGCCTTGTCCCACCTCACTCATCTCAGGCCATATGCTCCTCTGTCTGCCTTTGCACATGACTTTTTCTCCCTCCTGGAGTTGGCATCTCTGTCTTAACTGCTTGGAAATCCCCTTGTTAGACTTCAAAACCTAGTTCAAGTGATGTTTCCTCTTGTTGCCTTCCTTATCCATGTTGCAAAGTTGAAATGACACTTCTCTTTGTCTGATGCCATGGTGTGCGTGTGAGTGTGTGTAGTAACACTTATCCTACTAGATTTTAATCATTATTTTTAAGTCTTCCTTGCCTTCTGGACTATGAGACACCAAGCCATGACATTTAGCTTTGGATTTACAATGCCAACTGAAAATAGATACTCAGATATCTTTGTTTTCTCAGTGGATAGATGGACGGATGGATGAGTGAATGACCAGACTATTCACAGACTATTCAAGGTTGGTTCTTTATATTTTAGTATGCTATGTGTTTCTCATAGATATATGAAAACACACAAAATCAATGCAAAACTCAGAATATGTACAAGGCAAAAACTGAACAGATAGATAATGATAAAGGATTCAGTTTTATTTGTCAGATGTGTGTGAGTTTTTCCTTATTTTGTGTCCTAGATTTGGAAGTTTGCCTTCAACAATGTTGATCATTGAATTTGCCAAGAATACTTGCATTTGTGTATTTAATTAGACAATTTCTGGATTATTAAATAATTTAATTTTACATTGCATTATCATTGCTCAGCACAAATGGCACAAAGTGTACTGCATATCAAACTAATTTTTGTTATATTAATTTATTTTGTATCAGTATTCTTTTATTATAGTTACTTGAGAAAATGTAATTTCTTTCTCAGGTTCTATAACTGATATAAAACTGTGCTACTGGGGCCGGACCCATGGCCGAGTAGTTAAGGTTGCACGCTCCACTTTGGGGGCCCAAGGTTTTGCCGGTTTGGATCCTGGACTCGGACATGGCACTGCTCGTCAGGCCACGTTGAAGTGGCATCCCACATGCCACAACTAGAAGGACCCACAACTAAAAATATGCAGCTATGTACCGGGGAGCTTTGGGAAGAAAAAGGAAAAATAAAATCTTTCAAAAAAACACAAAAAACAAAACTGTGTTACTGAAAACATAGTGCAGGAGGGTTAAATTTCAATATAAAACATCAAATTATTTGTGATTGCCCAAAGGCTTTTTTGTGATTTCAACTTGGTCATGAAACAGTCTTGAAGCACCTAATAATTTCTTTTACTTGTACCTTCCAAATCTGCATTTTTTGTACCTTCTTTTATTTGTCCAAGAGAGTTATTTAGAAATTTTGGCAGGTACCAGTATAGAATAGATCAAAAACAGTCAAAATTTGTGGCTGGCCCCATGGCCGAGTGATTAAGTTTGCATGGTCCGCTGTGGCAGCCCAGGGTTTTGCTGGTTCGGATCCTGGGTGCAGACAAGGCACCACTCGTCAGGCCACATTGAGGTGGTGTCCCACATGCCACAACTAGAAGGACCTGCAGCTAAGATATACAACTATGTACCGGGGGGATTTGGGGGGATAAAGTAGAAAAATAATTTTAAAAAGATTGGCAACAGTTGTCAGCTCAGGTGCCAATCTTTAAAAAAAAAGTCAAAATTATATTTTCTACTTGAGAGTGTATTAATTTTGAATTCTGCCTTCTAAACCCATAAATACTGGGTTCAGATTTGTATATATCTTTGTGAGTGAGGGTTCTGGAATCTTCCATGGACTCCACTAAGTTTGATGACAACCATAATGATATAAATCAGTGATGATGAAGATAATGATGATGATGGTAATAATTCTTTGCATGTTTTACAAACAACATTATTTCATAATAAGGTGTATTAATTAGACTCACATATTAATCAAAGAACTAAATTTAAGAGAAGCAACTAGACCAAATACACTCTACCTGGAAGAGGCTGGACACAAATGCAGGTCAAATTTAATGTTCTTTCCACTATCTATGTGTATGATTAGTGAGACTATTTGATTAGACTTAAACTTTACAAAAATAAAATTAGTATCCTAATGTGATTGATTTTCAAGATAATAGATTTATAATTTTGAAGTAATGTTTTAGTATCAAATTCTCCCTTGAATGATGAAATAGAAAAATTCCAGCCCCTTCAAAATAACAGATAGTCCCACTTTAAAATATAATGTAGTTCACTGAGCATTATCCATCAGTAGGACAATAATATAGATGCAGAGAAGGAGACTATACATATTATCAACTCCCCTAAATTTAAGAACTCATGCCGCATTTCCAGGTACCTGGGCAACTTTGGCCATTTGGGGATTTCAAGAACTATGAAAGTAAAGTTCTTTCTAAACAGCAACAAAGACCATGAGACCAGCATGCAGATGAGAGAACAGAGATCCAGGAATCATGAACGTATAGAGAAAATTATTTGAAACGATAATTATCTTATTTGTGCTCTTACAGAATCAACATTTAAAACTGAAACATTCTTCAGTAAACACTAAGATCAGGCATATCTGTTTGTACTAGAAAGAAAGAAATATATAAATAGTCCAGAGACTGAACACCATTCTGAATATTAAGAAACTGTAGCCAAAAATAATTCCTAAACTCATATTCCTTCATTTCTAAGTAAGTTATAATATAACTTGTCAAAAGCTTTTTTCTAAAATAGTTTTCTTGAGAGATACTATTTTGTGATTGTGTACTATCCCCAATCAGCTACTCTTGACATTCTAACAGAGAGATACCCTGCCTAAACCATGGGCTCCATTTCACTGAATGAACAGCCAATAGCTTTTCAGTAGAGAAAGCAGTAAAGATCATACAGTTAAATAATAGCTACATACCTGCCAGGTTACTGTGAGTTTTGGCATCCTTGGCATGCACTCTTAATTTGGCCAAATACTATTTCATTTGCTGCCATGTTGTTCCCCAAGGTACCCTTTGGCTTTTGAAATTGATCTGACATCTGCAGTGCTTCCAGGAATGAGGTTTAAAAATATAACAGTGATTCTGTGGAAATGTGTATAGAGACCTGGGAATTCAAATATACAGTTTTTTTCACTTACGAGTTACAATACATTCCCTATCTATGTCAAGCTTTACTTTAACATACATATTAACTCTTCATCTAAGCTTTAAAGCAAAGTATAAATATATGATGAAAGTTCAAAGCACTACAGCCATGTTGGTAAAATTTTATGTAGCTAAAAATCAGATTTTTTTTTAAAGAGAAGCTTTTAAAAACTATTCCTCCAACTCTGGCAGTGCAGCGACCCACCAGCCGCCTCTGACTTACAAACTCCTACTGCGGTCCCAAGGGAGCAAGGGAGACCCAGTGACTCCTTGTGAGTGGGCAGTGGCAAGTTGGAGCCCCAGCAAGCCTAATCCATGGTCCAGGGGGAAAATCCACAGTTCCACAGCAGCCGCAGGCAAAGCCTCTACTCAGAATTAGCGGAGAGGCCCCACCCAGCATTCAGAATTCTGGGAAGCCCTGGGGCAGGAGGAGCCTCTCCCTGTGCAGCAACCCACCAGCCACGTCTAACACACAAACTCCTGCTGTGGCCCAGAGGTGGCAAGGGAGACCCAGACAGACCATGTGACTGTGCAGTGGCAAATTGGAGACCAAGCAAGCCTGTTCCACAGTCCAGGGGGAAAATCCAGTCTCACAGCAGCTGCAGGGAAAGCCTCTGCACAGCATTAACAGAGAGGCCCCACCTGGCAATCACAAGGCTGGAAGGCCCTGAGGCAGAAGTAGCACTGCTCGGTGAGCTCACCACAGACTGCAGTAGATACCCATAACTCTGCTGTGTCCCATAGTGGACAAGTGAGATCTTATGGGCCCTGACATTGGCAGAGCTGTGAGTCTAGGTGAACCTGCTCCCAGATGCTGTGAAAGCCCATAACACCACTGCAGACCCTAATGAGGGAGCACACCTAGGTGGTCTGTGACAATAGGCACCAGCAACCTGAGGCCCCATTGCGATTGTCCCCACAGCTGAGGAGAGACCCCCACAGGGCCACTGTGACCACAAGGAGGGGCCCAGGTCCAGTCAGCAACAGCTGACAGGGATCCTGGTCAGTGCAGATTACACAGCTGCTCCCCCCCCCCCCCACTCCAGTAGAAGCAAGTGGAAGCAGTAACTAAACTCTATCTCTATGCAGAGGCACAAATCCATGCCATCAAGCAGTATTAAAAAAATATATTAAATCTCCAGAACAAGGAAAATGACAAATACCCAGAAAACAATCCCAAAGACACTGAAATCTATAACCTAATTGACAATGAATTCAAAATAGCCATCATTAAAAGCTCAATGAGTTACAAGAGAATACAGATTGACAACTCAACAAGTTCAAGAGCTATGTCACAAAAGAGCTTGATACTATAAAGAAGAACCAATTAGAAATGTTGGAGATGAAGAATACAATGGAGGAGATTAAGAAAAATCTGGACTCTCTGAACAGTAGGGTCACTAATATGGAAGACAGAATTAGCAATTTGGAGGATAGGAATATAGAAATGCTGCAGATAGAGGAGGAGAGAGAACTAAGACTAAAAAGAAATGAAGAAACTCTCTGAGAAATATCCGACTCAATTAGGAAATGCAACATAAGGATTATAGATATGCCAGAGGGAGAAGAGAAGGAGAAGAGGGCAGAAAGCCTGTTCAAAGATATAATGGCTGAGAACTTCCCAAACCTGGGGAGAGAGATGGAACTCCATGTGGCAGAAGCTAATGGATCTCCAAACTTTATCGATGTTAAAAGACCCACCCCAAGGCATGTAGTAGTGAAGCTTGCAAAAGTCATTGACAAAAAAGAAAATACTAAAGGGGGCAAGGCAGAAGAAAATAACCTACAAAGGAACCCCATCAGGCTGTCAGCAGATTTCTCAGCAGATAACTTACAGGATAGAAGAGAGTGGAATGATATATTCAAAACTCTGAAGGACAAAAACTTGCAGCCAAGAATACTCTATCCAGTGAAAATATCCTTCAAATATGATGGATAAATAAAAACTTTCCCAGATAGACAAAAGTTAAAGGAGTTCACTGCCCCATGATCCCCCCTACAAGAAATGCTCAGGAACACCCTCATACCTGAAAAATCAAAAAAAGGAAAGGGGTTACAAAACCCAGAGCTAAGGAGACAAGTAGAAAGACAAAAACAGAAAGTTGCAGCTCTCCATCATAACAGGTTAGCAAAGGCTAAGTACATTAAAGATAAAAGGAAGGGAAACACCAAGAATAAATATAATCTTGTCATTTTAACCACAAACTCATAACACAAGAAGGAAGAAAAAAAAATCTGGGAATAACAACCTAGAAGGGTAAGAGGAAAGGAATGAAATGGCTTAATCTAAGGAAATAAGAGGCTATCAGAAAACAGACTATCTCACATATGAGATGTTTTATACAAACCACATGGTAATCACTAAACAAATAACAAGACTAAAGACACAAATTACAAATAAGAAGAAAACCAATATAGAAATCTACCTACTGAATTAGTAGTCCAAAAATCATGGGACAAGAAACAAAGGAAATGCAACAGAGCTGGAAAACAAGTGATAAAATGCCAGCATCAGGCCCCCACATTTCAATAATCACTCTAAATGTAAATGGATTGAACTCTCCCATCAAAGACACAGAGTTGCAGGATGGATTAAAGAACAAGACCCAATAATATGTTGCCTCCAGGAAACACACCTCAGTCCCAAAGACAAACATAGACTCAAAGTGAAGGGATGGAAGATGATACTCCAAGCTAATAATGAACATAAGAAAGCAGGTGTGTCCATACTTATATCAGACAAAGTAGACTTCAAAGCAAAACAGATAAAGAGAGACAAAGAGGGAAGTTTATAATGATAAAAGGGACACTTCACCAAGATGACATAACACTTATAAATATATAGGCACCCAACACAGGAGCACCAAAATATGTAAAGCAACTACTAACAAAACTAAAGGGAGATATCAACAACAATACAATAATAGTAGGGGAACTCGACACCCCTTAACACCAATGGATAGATCATCCAGGCAGAAAGTGAACAAGGAAATTATATAATTAAATGAAAAATTAGACCAGATGGATTTAATAGATATATATAGAACACTCCATCCAAAAACAGTAGGTTACACATTTTTCTCAAGTGCACATGGAACATTCTCACGGATAGACCATATCTTGAGAAACAAAGCAAGCCGCAAGAAATTCAAGAGGGTTGAAATAATAGCAAGCATCTTTTCCAATCATAATACTATGAAACTAGAAATCAACTATGAGAATAAAGCTGGGAAAGGGGCAAATGTGTGAAGCCTAAACAACATGCTACTGAACAAACAATGGATTATTGAAGAAATCAAATATTATCTGGAGACAAATGAAAATGAATACATGCCATACCAACTCATTTGGGATGCAGCAAAAGCAGTCCTAAAAGGGAAATTCATTGCAATACAGGCTCACCTCAATAAACAAGAAAAATTTCAGATAAGCAATCTCAAATGACACCTAACAGAATTAGAAAAAGAAGAACAAACAAAGCCTAAACTCAGTAGAAGGAAGGAAATAATAAAAGAGCAGAAATAAACAATATTTAAACAAAAAAGACAGTAGAAAGGATCAATGAAACAAAGAGTTGGTTCTTTGAAAAAAATAAACAAAATTGACAAACCCTTAGCCAGACTCACTAAGAAAAAAAGAGAGAAGACTCAAATAAATAAAATTAGAAATGAGAGAAGAGAAATCACAATGGATATCACAGAAATACAAAACATCATAAGAGAATATTATGAAGAACTATATGCCAAGAAATTGAGCAGCCTAAATAAATGGATAAATTCTTAGACTCTTACAACCTCCCAAAACTGAAGCAGGAAGAAATAGAGAATCTGAATAGATCAATCACAAGTAAAGAAATTCAAACAGTAACCAAAAACCTCCCCCAAAACAAAAGTCCAGGATCAGACAGCTTCTCTGGAGAATTCTACCAAACATTCAAAGAAGATTTAATACCTATCCTTCTCAAACTATTCCAGAAAATTGAGGAAGATGGAGCACTCTCTATTCTATAAAGCCAACATCACCCTGATCCCAAAACCTGACAAGGACAACACAAAAAGGAAAACTACAGCCAATATCCCTGATGAACATAGATGCAAAAATCCTCAAGAAAATTTTGGCCAACGGAATACAGCAACACATTAAAAAGATTATACACCATGATCAAGTGGGATTTATACCAGGGACACAGGGATGGTCCAACATCTGGAAGTCAATCAACGTGATACAATACATTAACAAAATGAGAAACAAAAACCACACGATCATCTCAATAGACGCAGAGAAAGCATTCAACAAGATCCAACATCCATTTATGATAAAAACTCTCAATAAAATGGTTATAGAAGGAAAGTACCTCAACATGATAAAGGCCGTATATGACACACTCACAGCCGACATCATACTCAATGGGCAAAAACTGAAAGCCATCCCTCTGAGAACAGGAGCAAGACAAGGGTGTCCACTCTCGCCACTCTTATTCAACATAGTACTAGAGGTTTTGGCCAGAACAATTCAGCAGGAAAAAGAAATAAAAGGAATCCAAATAGGCAATGAAGAAGTGAAACTCTTGCTGTTTGCAGACAACATGATCTTATATATAGAAAAGCCCAAAGAATCCATTGGAAAACTATTAGAAATAATCAACTACTGCAGCGAAATTCCAGGGTGCAAAATCAACATACATAAATTAGTAGCATTTCTATACTCTTAACACCAAACTAACAGAAAAATAACTCAAGAACTCAATCCCATTCACAATCACAACAAAAAGAATAAAATACCTCAGGTAAATTTAACCAAGGAAGTGAAAGATCTATACAATAAAAACTACAAGACTTTCCTGAAAGAAATTGATGACGACATAAAGAGATGGAAAGACATTCCATGCACAAGAATTGGAAGAATAAACATAGTTAAAATGTCCATACTACCTAAAGCAATCTACAGATTCAATGCTATCCAAATCAGAATCCCAACGAAATTCTTTACAGAAATAGAACAAAGAATCCTAAAATTCACATGAGGCAACAAAAGTCCCCAAATTGCTAAAGCAATCCTGAGAAAAAAGAACAAAGTTGGAGGCATCACAATCCCTGACTTCAAAACATACTACAAAGCTACAGTAATCAAAACAGCATGGCACTGGTACAAAAAACAGGTGCACAGATCAATGGAACAGAATTGAAAGCCCAGAAATAAAACCACACATCTATGGACAGCTAATCTTCAACAAAGGAGCTGAGGGGATACAATGGAGGAAAGAAAGTCTCTTCAACAAATGGTGCTGGGAAAACTGGACAGCCACATGTAAAAGAATGAAAATTGACCATTCTTTTTCACCATTCAGAAAAATAAACTCAAAATGGATCAAAGACCTAAAGATTAGACCTGAAAGAATGTCTTCTAGAGGAAAATATAGGCAGTACACTCTTTGACATCAGTATCAAAAGGATCTTTTCAGACACCATATCTCCTCAGACAAGGAAACAATAGAAAGAAAAAAGTGGGACTTCATCAGACTAAAGAGCTTCTGCAAGGCAATGGAAAACATGATTGAAACAAGAAAACAATCCACTAGTTGGGAAAAAAATATTTACAAGTTATATATCCAACAAAGGGTTAATCTCCATAATATATAAAGAACTCACACAGCTCAACAACAAAAACTCAAACAACCCAATCAAAAAATGGGCAAGGGACGTGAACAGACATTTCTCCAAAGAAAATATATGGATGGCTAATAGACACATGAAAAGATGCTCATCATCACTAATCATCAGGGAAATGCAAATCAAAACTACACTAAGATATCACCTTAAACCTGTTAGAATGGCGAAAATAACCGAAACAAAAAGTGACAATTGCGGAGAGGTTGTGGAGAAAAAGGAACCCTCATACACTGTTGGTGGGAATGCAACCTGGTGCAGCCACTATGGAAAACAGTATGGAGATTTCTCAAAAAATTAAAAATATAAATACCATGTGGCCCAGCCCTCCCACTACTGGGTATCTATCCAAAGAACTTGAAATCAGCAATTCCAAATGTCGCATGCACCCCTGTGTTCATTGCAGCATTATTTACAATAGCCGAGATGTGGAAGCAACCTAAGTGCCCAACAACTGATGACTGGATAAAGAAGATATGGTGTATATATATACATACAATGGAATACTACTCAGCCATAAAAAGGATAAAACTGTCCCATTCACAACAACACGGATGGACCTTGAGGGTATTATTTTAAGTGAAATAAGCCAGACAGAGAAAGACGAACTCTGTATGGCTCCACTCATAGGTGGAAGTTAAACACATAGACAAAGAGAACTGATTGGTGGTTACCAGGGATAGGAGGGTGGTGGGGGTAGGGCACAAAGGGTGAAGTGGTGCAGCTACAACATGACTGACAATAATGTACAACTGAAATTTCACAAGGTTGTAAACTATCATAATCTTAATAAAAAGTTAACAAAAAACTATTCCTCCACATTGTGTTAATGTTAAATATAAATTTCATGGAATTATTTCTCTCAATTTAAATCTCTCTAATCTCTCCCTTGATTTAACTTTAAACTTTTGGTTTTACATCACTTTCTTTAACTATAACCAGGATATTTATGTTCCTGTTTTCCATCTTTTATAACTTTCTAAAGCACAAGTTTGATAGTTTTATATTTTTATCTGACTACGTTACTTTCTGTTCAAGATTTCCCAATATTATTCTTCTAAATCTGTTACTACTTGAAAGTGTCCATTTTTCCTCTTTTGTTTTTGCTATTATTCTTCTTTTGTGGATTTCTACTCTTGGTTGCTTATCTGCAGTGTACTAAATTTTCTCTTTAGTGTATTTTTAGTCTCTTCCATCTATGTAGTTATTTCTAATTCTCTACAAAATTCTCAGAAACAAATATAACTTTTCTGTTCATTGAGACTTTATTTTAAACAACTGAAAAAACATGTTACCATCTTGTTACCGTAATTCTTTTCCAAGTGGAATACTGTATTGCTTTAGACCAGCATTTCCAAAGGTTAATATGTTAAAGGGGCGGAAAACCGCTCCCGGGCCAACTCACTTCAGGATTCATTTTATTAAATATGATTAAATTAGCTTCTTTACCATGAAACTTTACAGAATAATAGACTAAAAAATTTTATAAATCTCTAATAGAATCTTTCAAACTCGTTTGCCCAAAGAATCTTTTTGTGTCCAAGAATCATATAGACTAATCCCATAAACTAACCAATTTAGGGGGAATGTGGATTAAATATCAATCACTTCAGTATCATAATGTACATAAACTATCTTTGTCTCTCTCTCTCTCTCTCATGTGTCCCTACCCTCCCAGGATAAATATCTAGTATGTTCCAATTATTATTCTCATGGTTGGAGATAGAGTGATGAAAGGGCAGGGAAGGTCACTGTTGAAAATAAAGTTTATATTTTAGAGAAGAGAAAAATAATATACAAGTAAGACAAATTCAGGTAATGATGAGTGCTATGCACAAAAAAGCCAGTGCATAAAACAGAGAGAACTGAGGTAGTTCTTTAGATTGGTTGTCAGGGAAGTTCTCTCTGAGAAGAAATTTGGGCCGAGACCTGAATGAAAAGAGGAAGGTAGGCATGTGAGGATCAGAGGGTAGAGAGCTCTAAGCAGGGGAAAAAGCAGGTGCAAAGATTCAAGGGCAGAAGTAAGTTTGATGTTTTCCGGGAACTTAAAGCATCTTCATGTAGTTAGTAAAGTCTTTGAGGAGTGGAGAGAGAGAAACATTAAGACTGGAGAATGAGGCAGTGACCATATCATGTAGAGACTTGTATAGAGCTTAGATTTTATTCTAATGCAATGAGATGCCACTGGAGGATCTTGAGCAGAAGAATACCATGAGTTTTAAAGGATTACTCTGGCTGCTGTGTGGAGAATAGCTAATTAGAGAGCAAAGGTAGAAACAGACAAACCATTAAATAGACTATTGCATTAGCCCAGATGAGTGAAAATTTCTTTGACTTGGGCAGTAGCAATGCAAATGAGAGGTATTTTGGAAAGAAACAACAGGATTTGTTGATGGGTAAGGTATGGGAGCTGAGAGAAAGACAATAATGATAATTCCTAAGTTACTTTAATCAAGAGAGTGGATGTGATACTATTTGTTGATAGGAGGAAGACTGGAGGAAGAGGATGGGAGGACAACAGGAAGATGAGAGGATAATTATGTTTTGAGACCCAAGTGGAGAAATCAAATAGACACTTGGATATACAAATTTGAAGCAGAGAAGAGAGATAAAGGCTGCAGAATGTTCACTATGGATAACATTAGAAGTTATGGGACTGGGGGCCGGCCCTGTAGCCAACTGGTTAAGTTCACGCACTCCGCTTTGGCAGCCCAGGGTTTCGCTCGTTTGGATCCTGGGCGCAGACATGGCACCACTCATCAGGCCACGTTGAGGTGGTGTCCCACATATCACAACCAGAGGCACTCATGACTAGAATATACAACTATGTACCGGGGGGGGCTTTGGGGAAAAGAAGGAGGGGGGAAGAAAAAAAGAAGATTGGCAACAGTTGTTAGCTCAGGTACCAATCTTTAAAAAAAAAAGAGGTTATGGGACTGGACAAGTCACCTAGAGAGGTAAAATTGATAGAAAAGAAGAGATGACCTAGGACCAAACCCCGGGAGATAGATATATTTTGAAATTTTAAGTTTAAAAACTGTAAGTTTTTAAATTACTTTGTGTCTTGAGAAGTGGACATATTCAGGAAGCTTTAGTATCCTCTGAGAATATACAGATCACAGTTCTGGGGAAATCCAAGGACTAAGCTACCAGATCAGACTGAAACCAGGTACTGGAATTATGTTCTCAACCAAAGAGGATAACTCTGTGAGGGCAAAAATCTGAAGTCTCATTATTCAGAAAAAGTACAACCGGTATGTTTCCTGTCCCCTTATTATTTTCTATAAGGAATTACCAGTTAGTTTCTGGTATATTAAGATATAACATTTGATTTTCTGAAAGAAGAACTGCTACTATCTGGGCAAGGTATTCAGCAAAGTTATCCAGGTCATGTACTAAGCAAACCTTTACATTAATAGATCTATTAGAATAGATGCTTCATTGCCATAGGTAATTTAGGGACTTCTTTTAAAATGCTACTACAATCGCAATGCATAGAACATATAATCAGTTCCAACGTGAAAATCTATTTTAGCAGTTAAAACAATTGAATAAAAAACCAGTAGATCCACAATAATGAAATTCACCAGCATTTAAATATCCATGTATGTATCGATATATCTATGTGTCTATCTTTCTATCACTTAGTGCACTGATATATTATTTACAATCAATTAGCCAGTTTATTTTGTCCTCCAAATTTGATCTTTAAACAGCTTAAACATCTTCCAAATGTTTTCTTTTTCATTTTTAGAAGAAAACATCTTACTAGTGTTATTACATTGTTCCCAAGACAACTAAAAAACGAGCATAATGAAGTGATTCTATTTAAATATCTGCCTAAGTTAGGATAGCTCTTGGGGAAACTGAAGACTGTGTCATAAGAAAAAAGAGACCATAAATATTTAGTGAGTCATTAAGAAATTAGTTACTAGATACATAACAGTATACATTATGGCTATATATATATAAATATATATATCTCATACTAATATGTTTTCACTAGGAAATAATTAGGGGGTTGGGTTGCCAGCAGTTCCCGTTTTATAAAATATGTGTAATCACACTCTGGCTTCGTGCACTACAGATGATAAACTGTACAGCTCTAGCTCTGGGGATTTACAAATGAAGACCGGGTTTCTGGAACCAGGAAGTGTTTACAAATTGTGTCAGACTCTTATTTTCAATCTACATCTGCTTTAGATTAGATTAGATAAATTCAGTTGTGATCAGTTTTGTGAACAATGACGTAACTTAGCGGTGGTGAAAAGTAGTGGCACAGAGGAAAACAGTAATAAAACTGAGACTGGAAGAAAAGATCGGAATCACTGTAGCAGATTGACGGGAAGGGAACAAAGTATCACCAATAACTGCTCAGACCTGGTCTGAAGGCATAGCTCATTTGATTCAGTTGCTGTTATGAAAAGGAGATTTTTCTACAGAGACAGTTATAAAGAGGTACAAGGAAACATTTTTGTTTAATTCTATCAACATTTTCAAATAACACATGACTGCATCATCTTTACCTTTTTCCTCTTTCTACTTTTTTCCTCTTTAATGAAATGCATAATTATTCACTATTAGACAATTTTTCTTTATCTTTCTTCTTTTTTTTTTGTTTTTTTTTTTTGCTGAGGAAGAGTTTTTTGCCTGAGCTAACATCTGTTGCCATTCTTCCTCTTATTTTGCTTGAGGAAGATTAGCCCTGAGCTAAGATTTGTGCCAATCTTCCTCTATTTTGTATGTGGGTTGCCACCACAGCATGGCTGACTAGGGTGTAGGTCTGTGCCCAGGATCTGAACCTGTGAACCCAGGCTGCCAAAGTGGAGCATGCTGAAATTAACCACTACACCATGGGGTCAACCTCCACTATTAGACATTTTTGATAGCTCAATTATATAAAAGTTCTCAAAAGCTGTGTTAGATCATTATTACCTTTAAAGAAAACATAAATTTAATTCTTATGTTTATATTATTTTAATCCTATTTACATTTACTTTAGTGCTTATAAATAAGTCAGATTAACACATTTTGAAGATTTGATTAGGCATAGCACTATCTGAGGTAATTTGGGGCTGTGAAGAATAGCAAACAATGGTCTTATCCTCAACCATCTTGAAATTGGCTTGGAAAACAAATGAAAATTATGTGGAAATGTAATTCCAACAGAACAGGAATTATATTGCAGTTTAAATAAATATTTTTAAAGACCATAAATAAATAAATAGTAATAAAATATGGACAGCACAGAAAGGCTCTGAGTGATATCAGCAAGATTGTGGAATAGGAAGCTCCAGCCCTCAACCCCCCATAGAAGTGCTGATTTGAAGAACTGCCTATCGACAAGAATAAGTTTATGGGAGTTCAAGAGTCCAAGTGAGAGGTTCAATTACCTTATTAGAGCAAAACATCCAAGAACAAATGCAGGAGAACGTAAGAAGAACAGTTTCACTTTATCTGTGTCACCCCTCCTCCAAGGCATCACAGCTCAGTGCCAGGAGAGACCCCCTCAGCCAGTGATTTCTCCCAAGGGGAAAAGTGAGAGCCAAGTGAATGCCTGGCTTCCCAAGCATCGTGAAGCACTGCCCAGAAGGCCCACTGTCTTGCCCCACTCAGTACACAGAGGGAATCAGAATGGCTCAATCACTGAGGCAGCTAGAAGCAAGGAAAGGGGAGGGAGCTTACAGCAGGGGGACAAGGAGGGAACACTCCCAAATTTATTTTATGAGACCAGAATTATCCTGATATCAAAGCCAGACAAGCACACATCAAGAAAAGAAAATTACAGGCCGATATCCCTGATAAACATGCATGCAAAATCTTCAACAAAACACAAGTGAACTGAATTCAACAACACATTAAAAGAATCATACACGTGAGGGCTGGCCTGGTGGTGCAGCAGTTAATTTCAGAGGCTCCACTTTGGCAGCCTGGGGTTCGCCGGTTTGGATCCCTGGCGTGGACATATGCATTGCTTATCAACCATGCTGTGACAGACATCCCATGTATAAAGCAGAGGAAGATGGACACGGATGTGAGCTCAGGGCCCATCTACCTCAGCAAAAAAAGAGGAGGATTGGTGGCAGATGTTAGCTCTTCCACACACACACACACACAAAAAGAATCATACATCTTGATCAAGCAGAATTTATCCCTGAGATGCAAGGATTGTACATCATTTGCAAATTAATAAATGTTATACACACTACGTTAACATGATGAAGGATAAAAATCATATGATCATCTCAGATGCAGAAAAAGCATTTGACAAAATTCAACATTCATTCTTAATAAAAAACTCCCAACAAACTAGGTATAGAAGGAATATACCTCAACTTAATAAAGGCCATATATGACAAGCCCACAGCTAACACTATACTCTATAAGGAAAAACAGAAAACTTTTTCACTAAGATCAGGAATAAGACAAGGACACTCATGCTTACAATTCCTATTTGGAATAGTACTGGAAATCCTAGCCAGAGCAATTAGGAAAGAAAAAGAAATAAAAGGCAACCAAAGCAGAATGAAGACGTAAAATTGTCTGTTTGCAGATGCCATGATTTTATGTATAGGAAACACTCGAGTCTTCTAAAAATATGTTAGAACCAATAAATTCAGTAAAGTTTCAGGATACAAAATCAACAAACAAAAATCAGGTGTGTTTCTATGAACAACAAATGTATAAAAAAAGAAATTAAGAAAACAATCCCATTTATAACAGCATCAAAAAGAATAAAATATTTAAGGATAAATTTAACTGAGGAAGTGAAAGATTTACACATTGAAAACTATAAAACACTGATGAGAGAATTTGAAGAAGAGACAAATAAATGGGAAGATATCTCATGTCCATGGACAGGAAGAGTTAAGATTGCTGCAATGTCCAGACTACCCAAGGTGATCTACAGATTCAGTTCAATCTCTATCAAAATTCCAAGGGCAGTTTTTACATAAATAGAAAAAAGACTTCTAAATTTCATATGGAACCACAAAAGACTTTGAATATTTAAAGCAATCTTAAGAAAGAAAAATGAAGCTGGACACACCACATTTCCTGATTTCAAACTATATTACAAAGCTATAGTAATCCACACAGTATTGTGCTGGCATAAGAACAGACATATAGACCAAGGGAACAAAACAAAGAGCCCAGAAATAATGCACACATATAAATAGCCAACTGATCTTCCACAGGGGCTCCACAAACACAAAATGGGGAAAGGAAAGTCTCTTCAATGAATGGTACTGGAAAAACTGGATATCCACATACAAAAGAATAAAATCAGACTTGTATCTTACCATATACAAAAATCAACTCAAAGTGGATTGAAGATTTAAATGTAAGACCTGAAACAGTGAAACTTTTAGAAGAAAACAGAGGAAAACTCCTTGACGTTGGTCTTAGCAATAATTTTTTTTGATATGACACCAAAAGCACAGCAACAAAAGCAAAAATAATTAAGTGGGATTACATCAATCTAAAAAACTTCTGCACAGCAAAGGATGCTATCAACAAAATAAATGGCAGCCCACAGAATGGGAGAAAATATTTGCAGCCCATATATCTAATAACTAGTTAGTATCCAAAATATGTAAGAAACTGATAGAACATATAAGGAAAAAACTCAAGTAGTCTAATTGAAAAATGGGCAAAGGACCTGAATAGACACATCACCAAAAAAGACATACAAATAATAAATGAGTATAGGAAAAGAATCTCAATGTCACTAGTCATCAGAGAAATGCCACAATAAGATATCACCTCATAACTTTTAGGATGGCTATTACTAAAAAAGCAATAATAACAAGTGTTAACAAGAATGTGGAGAAAAGAGAACCCTTGTGCACTGTTGGCGGGAATGTAAACTGTTGCAGCCATTATGCAAAAGAGTATGGAGGTTTAAAACTATAAATAGTTCTATTTAAAAATAGAACTACCACATGATTCAGCAATCTCACTTCTGGGTATTTGTCCAAAGGAATCGAAATCAGAATCTTGAAGAGATACCTGCATTCCTTTGTTCATTGCAGCATTATTCACAATACCCAAGATGTGGAAACAACCTAAGTGCCTAGTCATGGATAAATGGATAAAGAAAATGTGATGTATAAGTATATGTGTATATATAATAAATATGTATATTATATATAATGGAATATTATTCAGCCTTAAAAAAGAAAATCCTGTCATTTGCAACAACATAAATGGATCTGGAGAACATCATACTAAGTAAAATAATCCAGACACAGAAGGACAAACACAGCACAATTCCACTTACATGTGGGATCTAAAGTAGTCCAACTCATACAGGCAGAGAGTAGAATGCTGGTTACCAGGGGCGATGGGGAGGAGGAAATGGGGAGCTCATGGTCAAAGGGTACAATGCTTCTGTTATTCAAGATGAATAAATTCTGAAAATCTACTATATAGCATAGTGCCTATAACTAACAATACTGTATTGTATATTTAAAAGAGAGTATAACTTATATTGTATTTTTATCACACAGACACATGCACACACATACACTCACACACAAGTAATAAAAATAACAAAGGGGATGGGAGGAAACTTTGGGAGTTGATGGATATGTCTATGTCTATGTTGACAATGGTGATGTTTCCACAGTGTATACTTATCCCTAAATGCATCGAGCTGTATACATTAAATATGAACATATTTTTACATGTCAAGCTTACCTCAATAAAGTAGTAAAAAAATGAAAGGCAAAAATCTTGACATATTTCACTCATGTAGAAATGTTTAGGTGGAAAGTGGCTATATGAAAGAATTCTGTGTTCACCTACAGAGCGGTCAAAAATTCTAATACTTCTGTTATCCACATTCTGGCTTTCCTTCCTTGTGAGGCATCATAGAGAAACAGAGGAAGAAAAAGAAAGTCCTACCAAGAAAAAGGTTTCAACAAATCCATGTCCGATTCAATTTATAGAAGCATCAAATCAATTAAATTCAACAATTATGCATTTTTTGTCTAATATATGCAAAGCACAATGCTAGATATTTTTCTAATAAGGTTCTGAATACAATTCCTTACTTTACCAACTTACAGAATCAACCACATATAGACTGTTGGAACTTTGAAAAATATTAGACTGCCAGGCTGACTTAATTCAAAAAAGTCCTTTATTTGTTACCCTATGAAGATCTCTAGGCTATTTTGCATGCCAAACAGCTGTGAACCGGAAAAACTTATTAATTCCATAGAAACGGCATTAAAATGTGAACATAATATAAATTGAAGCTCACCCTCATTTTCTATGAAGGCATATGGACAGAGTGGCTGTAGTTTACAAATTAGGCACTTGTTTGAAGGCGTAAGAATTTTTTTAAATTAAAAAAACAAAAGTATGAAAATATTTAAATTTGTGTAAAAAGAGCCATAATCTTACTCTCCTCTTTTTACAGTTTTCCACACTAAAACACAAATGAATGTTTCATCTTAACAGTTGAAATAATAATGCATATATTAACAATATTTCTACTTCTCTTGAATATACATCTGCCCTGTCCAAAATGGTAGCAGTTTGCCATATATGGCTTTTGAGATTGGAAAAGTCATTGGTCCAAATGGCAATGTGCTATGAGTGTAAAATATGCACCAGATTTCAAAGATTTAGTAGCAAACAAATAATGGAAAATTTCTCATTGATCAGTCTTTTATATTAATTATAGGTTGAAATAATCTTCCAGATATTTTGACTAAATAAAATATATTGCAAAATTAACTTTACCCCTTTCTATTTACTTTTATAATGTGGCTACTAGAAAAATTAAAATAACATATTTGGCTCAGATTATATTTTATTTGAAAAGCACCTAACTATATAAGATTCATGTTTCACTTTTAATGCACAAATAATATTTTTGTATATTAATTCATGGCAGCATTACTTATTAAATCATTCTAAAATTGGGCATTCTGGCTGCTTCCATTAAATTCTTCCAATTGCTAATAATGCCACAATGAATAGTTTAATGTTTATAGTGTCCTATTTCTATTGAATTATTTAATGAGAAAAAGTGGTAGTAAACTGGGTTCACCAAGAGAATTCTAGAATTGGTTGTTATACATTTAAAAATATTGCTACTTTAATGGATATAAAACACTCTCTCAAGCTTACTTTAATTTATATTTTTAGTCTCTTCGAAAGATGTTATATTTTTGTATTTGTTAATTGATTCATCTTTTGCAAATTGTCTCCTCTTATCCTTTGCCTGTTTATTTGAATTTTTATGTTTTTAATAAATGTGAAGAAAGTATTTCCATTTTAGTAAAGGTGGTGAGGATGACAAAGGAGATTTGCCAATTATTGAATGCCTACTCTATTTCAAGTACTGTCTAGTAACTTTACATATTCACTTTATATTTAATTTTCACATTAACCTTAGACATAGGTGTTATTAATTCCATTCGTTTTAGTAAGCTTACCGAGAATCACAAGCCTATTACAAGAAAAGACATAAGGAGATTGTCTTCAAAGTCTGTATTCTTTCTACCATATGACTTTGTCTCTGTATAATAAATAATTCCTTTTGTCTATTAATTTTATGTAACTATTTTCCACTTTTTTTTTGCTACCATTTAAATGCTCATTTTGCTATTTAAAAATAATACAGATGGACAAACAAATAAAAAACCCTCTTTTACTCATGGCAATATCTTCATGGAACTTTTTAATGTGGTAAAAAGTTTGGGGAGAAATTCTCGAAAAATCAGAAAAAGGTAAAAACCTAGATTTTGGAAAAAGACTAGGAGAAAAATGGAAAGTTACAATTAAATTTGCATAATTCTGTAACCTATTTGCAAAATTCTATAACCTAGGCACTTGTGGACAGATTATATTGCATTCATTCAGCAAATATTCACTGAATATACAAATAATCTAAATGCCAAGGAGATGAGGCAGAGTGCCCCCTTAGAGGAGTGACTTATTCAAGTGACAAAGAACTCTAAGAGCAAAACAAAGCTGCCTAAATGTCACAGAATGATTCACCAAAAAAGGGACATGTAATCTCTATAGACGAGGAGGAATTTATTTAGTAACTAAGGTAGAAGAGGATATTCTAGGCAGAGGAAGTAGCAAATAGATAAGAAAAGATTACACATATTTGAAAAATGCTGCAAATCTCAGTTTATTGATGCTAGATTCCCAGGTTGGATGGGAAGGGATGCGTTAGAACAGACCTTAATTACCATGTATTGAATACCTCCTGTGTTCTTTACACTGTGGCAAGTGTTTTGCATGTATTTTCTCTAATTGTCACAAAAGTTCTTTATGATCCTATTTACAAATGGGGATACTATGCTTTAAAGAAATAAATAATTTGTTTAAGCTCACACACAACTAGTTAAATGGGTGCATCCGGTGCTAACCCAAGTCTGTCTGACTGTAGGATCCCACTTTTTAAGCATCATGTCTCTTAAGTATCATATTTGTGAGAGGGCCTTTTAGATATGATATTTTGGGGGTAAATTACATTTAAATTAGTATTTATATTGTAAGGAGGCAAACCGAGTTAATGACGGTGATTGTGACCTGAAGGCTTGGGAAGTAAAGAGCTATTTTAGAAGGCTACTGTGGGAGATCTGACAAGAATTAATAAGGATCCCAACCAAGACAGCGAAAGGCAGAATGGAAAGAGGGGGGAGCTTTCAAATCTACATAAGTTAGAACAAATAATTCTTGGAATCTAACTACATTTAGGCAGCGGAGAGAGAAAATTTAAGAGTGACTACAATTTTCTAGCTTGGAAAACTGGTTGATGGTAATTATGCTGTTAATGTGAGAAGAGAAATAGGAAAGAATAATCAGGTGAGGAAGGCAGTGAATTCATTTGTTTGATTTTTGAATTTGTGAAGCCCATAGAATACAAAGCTGGAGATATTAGAAAAGTCAGTTGAAAATATGTGTGCTTCTTAAATGAGAGGTTAGAGCTGAAAGTGCCCATGTTACCTATTGGCCTGACACAGTCAGTTAAAGCCACTGGAAGAGAAAAGACCAAGCACGCAACTGAATGTGACCGCAATGAAGACATGACAGGAGAGAAGACTTGGGAAGTACCAACCGAGGCTCCAGTAGGCAGGAGACAGAGAAGGTGTGGTAGGATGGAGGCCGTGTAAGAGAATAAGGAAAGAAGGAACATCAAGAAGCAACTACCGAAGAGTTTTAAGAAGTAAATAAACTCCCTTCTATATAAGAAAATTCATATTTAAAATTTATAGTATATTTATATTTAACAACAAAAATAATAATAGTGGTAATATTACTTGCACGGTATTTCACAGTTTCCGGACACGGCTACTCATATACTCTTGTCCGAAGAGCAATCATTCTCTTTCTGAAACAACTTCAGGCAGATTTGAGAGCAGTGAGAAAAGATCTAAGCCTCAAAAGCAGGTCCTCTAACCCCAGACCCTGCACTCTTTCGGATTCATCATAGGATGCCTCTGATTCAACTGAACCCCAGTATTTTGCACAGTCAGGGAGAGGCTGATGTTCAGCAGAATGAACCCATAATTTGGCATTTGGGCTTGGGGAAATCCTGTACCTGCCATGCGCAAGCTGTATGAGCCTCATTCCCTCGTCTGAATCAGAGGATGGTAATACCCGTCCTTGAGCTTGGCTGTGAAAATTAAACTTGAAAGCAAGTGAGAAACACGCGATAAGGAGCTGCCACTAAATATGTGTTTTCCTCTTTAACTTCTGAAAAGGAAATACTGTATGGTTATTTTAAAATATGACAAGTTATTAGTAACCATTATTTTAAATTAGCTAAGCAAGTAAAATAAACATGGCTAAAACACTGGGTTTTTTTAAATAAATCAAAGGAATGGAGCCATGTTCACAATCAGAAAAATATTCTGTTATTCAGTCTCTGTAACTGTCTTACAGGCCATCACGTACAAGATTGGGTATTGCACATTTTAAAGCTGGTTATTTATAATTTTAGGTCTGAAATAAGTTTCTGCTGCTGCTAAGTAATATTCAATAATATTTTATATTATTATTTATTTATTATTATTTATTATTATTATAAAAGCTCTCAACATTTTTCCCCATAGTGAGAGGTACATAGATATTTTGCAGAAAAACTTGCAAACATTTTCCTATATATGGGAATGATTACATTTCCATTTTCAATATCTCATATAGAAAAAAAATCACTTCTGAAGCAATGATTTTATAGAAATATTTAGAATTTTTAGTAAAATAGAAAAAACTAAAATCAAGAATTATATTGGCAGTTTGCTCCTAAACAGCTATGTTACTTCTGACAAGCCACCAATTTTTCTTTTTATAAAATTTTCATTTAATTTCTTTTTTTTGAGGTAACACTGGTTTCTACCATTCCGTAAATTTCAGGTGTTTCTCCGTAGCCTATATTGTGTTCACCACCCAAAGTCTAATAGCCGTCCATCACCACGCACGTGCCGCTTCACCCCTTTCGCCCGTCTCCCTCCCCCTTCCGCTCTGGTTACCACCAATCTGTCCTGTGTCATGTGTTTGTTTGTTTTTGTTGTTTTTATCTTTCACCTACTCGTGAAATCATACCACAAGGTTTTCTTTCAGAGGTTTTCTCAGATTAAAAAAATAGCTAAAAATTATTAAATATTATGTTCTAGGCATATTCATTTCCATGTATCAAGTCATCTCATCCTCTCAAGAAGCATACGAGGCAACATTCTGTAGATGAGAAAACTAGCACACGGAAGATTTAACTCACACTGCTGAGAAATGCTGAGCCAGAATTAAAACCAAGGAATTCTGACACCAGAGTTTATGCCTTTGACTACTGCAGTCCTGCCCTTGGGGATGTCTGAAGTCACAGAATTCTAGAGATAGAAGGGCGTCAGCCACCCTCCTCCTGTTACACGTGAGGACAAGGAGGCATGGAGACGTTCCGTAATGTGTCAAGTTAGATCACAGCCAGATCTGGATCTATAGCCCAGCTCCCCCCAACTTTCTAATATCCTTGATTTCTCTCATCTGAGTATAAAATAATGATTTTATAAAACTAGTTTAATATGGGTTAATCTTGTAACTGCAGCTTCTACGTGGCATAGAAGGACATGATTATTATCGTGTACTTTGACATACATAGTAAAGTGTCGTGGAATGGGTTTCACAGATTTGCTGCTCCAAAATTGTTCCAGTTATCTTAATAGTACAGTTCTTTTATAGGCTTTGTCGGATTTTGAAATTCAGTAAGATCATTCACTGAGACGGTGGCAGAGACTATTCCCATGTGCGCCTCTTGATTTTCTAGTCACCCTTTCAATTATGTTGGTCATTTGGCTGCAAATGTAATACAGACAGAAACGATGTAAGAAATTTACTGCTCTAGCCATTTAAAACACCACATTGAGCCTTCTGGCCCTCTCTTCTGCCGTGGTGACCTTGAAAGCCATGTTCTTCCAGGAGCGCGGCTAGAAGATGGAAATAGCTTAAATTCATGAGTCCATGGTTGGAGGAGAGACACCCAGCAGAGACACTTGGCTTGCATCTGACGATGTCTCAGTGAGAAATAAACATTTAAAGTATTAAGCCATCAATATTTTGGGTTTTATTTGATTCTTCAGCATGCTCTCGCCTATCCTGAGTAATGCATGTACTGGTTTTGGAAATAGAATGCAACCATAGTGAAAAACCTACAATTTGTGGTAATTAGTTTAGCAAATGAATGGCAAGTAGTTAGGAAATTGCTGTCAGAGGCTGGAGAAATAGAGATGCATATTTTGCAGTAGCAAAACTTTCAGTGTAATTATAACACGTCTGTGGTAACTTGAAAAGCTATGAATATCTTACCAAATTCTCTTTAAGGTCAGACTCCTGAATTCTAGCATCTCTATCATTCCTACTACAGAAGGTTATGGTGGAGTTTTCACTTGGACACATAATTAAATCCTGAAAAGCATTTAAAATCCCTATAAAATGGAGATTGTAAGTTATTTCTCAAGGTTGAAGGGGATAAATCGCAGAATATTTCAAAGCATTTTGCACTAGTTAATATTTGAGTGGTCCTGAGCAACTTGAACGAAAGGAGAGAGAAAATGGTGAGAAGCAAACTGTGAGATAAGCTATATTTAATTCTAGAAAATATAAGATACCTCTAAAATATATTCAAGTTTCAATAATATGAAATTAGCTAATGGAACCAGTATTTCTAATTATAATTTTACTGCAATTTCTACAATTAACATGAAAAACTAAAGTTTAAAAACCTATCTCATGCACTTAATTGTTTATTTGTTTCATATACATAATAAAGTACATTGTTATTGGTTAAAAGCACAGATTTTAGAATCCAAAAGATCTGAGTTTAAATTAATTTATGACTAAATTGCAATTAGTAACTTAGCCCTTCTAAACTTCAATTTTATCTAGAAAATGTAGATTGGAAAATTACATCAATTGTCGGTTAAATTAATTGAGAAAGTGCATGCTAATTAGTATATTTTCTGAATCACGAATAGCACTAAAATATTGTTAGCTATTTTGTTGTTGCAGCCACGATCATCACCACTATCTTTATACGTGCTCATTATCTTTCACCAAAGATAACTGATGAGCATAGTCTTCAGATATGGACTCAACAGGACCCAGACCCTTAAACTGAAAACAATGGAGTCACCAGAAACACTTGTATTATACTGAAACATTTCTCCCACACTTATAAAATGACCCCATCTTTCAGGGGATGGTTGGTTTATGTGAAAAGGATTTTCAGGAATTTAAAAGATTTTAAAAGTGCTTTAGGGGTCAGCCCTAGGGCATAGAGGTTAAGTTCAGTGTGCTCCACTTCGGTGGCCTGGATTTGCAGGTTCAGATCCCAGGCAGGGATCTACACCACTTGTCAGCCATGCCATGGTGGTGACCCACATAAAAAGTGAAGGAAGATTGGCACAGATGTTAGCTCAGGGCTAATCTTCTTCAGCAAAAAAATAAATAAATAAAAAAGTGCTTCAAAAATGATTTTAAAATCTATGTATTGCAAAAAAATTAGTTGTGTCATTCTTGTAATTCAAAGTCAATATGAAGAGTAAATAGACTGTTTATGGGAAAAGGTGAATATAAATTGAACAACCAAACAAAATAACATCACAATTAATATCCAAAGGAAACCCAGGATTACCCATCAGTCATTATCTTAATAATTCTGTATTTTTTGATTAAAATTTTAGTTTTTTAAATATGAAAGCTTTGTGTCATTCAATGAGGTTGCGCTTTTGTTCTGTATGTCATCTTGGCAGATTATCACATATTGTTCTGAATGAGCTTTCATTAATTTGAAGCTTGAGGTTGGTAATCTGTTAGTTTTTTATAATGCAGCTGAAAACCATTTTGGCTCAATTAGTGACCCCTTTTCACAGGATATTTCATCTGGAGGCCTCTCAAAATTCTTAACTGGCCTCAATATTTCACTTACAGCTTTTGCAGGTGATTTTTAAAAGTACTCAAAAACTTTATGAGTTTATAGGAGGTAATTGCAGAACACCTGAGCAGTACTACACAGCAGGGAAAGAATGCTGGGCAAGAAGCACTTTGCAACAGGCTGTGAATAATGAGCTTCCACACTTTCTTTGCCACTCAGAAGAACTTCTGAACTATCCTGAATGTAAGCCCCAGCCTCCTGACTTTATGGCATACACTTTATTCTAGATCATACCAAAATCTATGAGGTGCTACATCTGTAATCATGTGTATTAGTATTATTAATTTCTTCATTTTTTCTCAAAAGTGCATAAATCTATCTATATTTTAAATTGAGTTGTGAGAAAAAATATTTCTCTCTAAACATTAGATTTTTAATCATAATTAATCAGAGCAAATGTATGGATGCCATCTTAAAGAAGTAGAAGGGATCTGAGGTCACAAGAACTGATTCTATCTTGACTGAATATATTAAAATATGTAGAGAAAGTACATGTCTTTAAGAAGGAGAATTAGCTGGACATGAAATAAATCTAAAATCATTGAGCACTTTACTACCTTCCAGGCAGTATTCTAAGCTCTTTAGAGTATCTTTTATTTAATCCTTACACAAACACTATGAAATAAATATGATTATTATCATATTAAGACCAAGGCACAGAATTAAAGGAACTTGCCCAAGGCTACACAGTTGGTAAGTGCTGAAACCTGGTAAGAAAAAGAGAAGCACAGTGAAAAAATTTTCAGGACTCATCCTAGCACAGTTCAGAGTAAACATATTCCTATCCAATGGATTTGGAGTGTTTTGTTCCATAGGCAAAGCTATTCCAACTATGGCAATCATGGAGCAGGTTACCTGAATCTGCTGTCACTGGACATTCTTTTCTCCTAAAGAAATCTGTTTGTTCAGAATCCATAGTGGTCAGGCCATATATAATTTGGTTTTCTCATCTACACGGCTACAGCCCAATATGTTGAAATAAGTATTCTGGAAGGCTTGATAGTTAAGCTTCTCATAAATTTATAAAGTGCCATTTGGATTTATAAGCAATTGTTTGTAATAGGCATGTTTTCATCCAAAAGTAACAAGATACCAGACCAACAGTGGCTAAAACACACTAAGAGAGAAGGTCCATGTTCCTGATATCTGGATATTTTATCAGGGAAGAGAAAGCATTCCCAGATTCCTCAACAGACATTAGCCAGAGCTGTGTAACATGGCCACTCCTACCAGTAAAAAGATTAGAAAAGTGAGTGTTTATGTTTATATAGTAGGAAAGAGAAAGTAGAAGAAAGTTGGGAAATGGTGTTGTGTTAGCCAACATAGAATGATACCCATGAAAGAGTTACTGCCTCTACGGTTGTTGACACCTTTAGGCTGTGATTCTGTAAATTTAATAGCTGGACTCTGCCCATGATAGATACACCAAGGTGGAGGAAAGTATCAATGAAAGACATCACCTCTACAATACATTTTCATCCACTTTGAAATTTTTAAAATTACAATTGAAATTTCCAAGTAACCATTTGTCACTACAGTAGAAATATTTGTATTTATTATAATGTTCTATCAAATTCATTTCTCCATATCCAGGTATCTATGGTCTCAGAGTAGATTCCTAAGAATAGGACACATCAAAAGTCTGGGCAAGTCCAAGACCGACGGGGCACCATAACCAACCAGGATTTTATTTACGTGAACACCTGTGAGTTTCATGGGAAAGATAGTAGAGTCCTATGGTTGATGAAGCACACCAACAAAAAACCAGGAAAGAACAATCACTATTATCCACCATGGCATAAAAAGATTGGGAAAGAAACCCCACTTGAGGTAGAGAGTCCAGGTGCGTAGCCACAAGATGCTAGTGGATGCTGGGGAAAAGGGATGATTTTGACAGCAGAAATGGATAAGCGTAAAATCTGTGGTCTGACTTATTCCCATGTGCCTAGAAACAAGGGAATTGTGATCAAAGAACCAATGAGATGGAAAGATCTGTGAAGCAAGACCTTTCCAGTCTTCTCTTCATTCCATTCACAAAGATTTTCAAGTTGCAAATAGTAGTTACTTAGTAAATATTTGATTCAATAAGTCAAATATATATATAAATAACAAATATATAGCTACAAGTGCTCTTGAATTGAAAGTATAGAAAGCTCAATGGGCGGGTCTCATGAATGTGGGGATGCTTATCTTTTCATAGTCCTGAGGCATGCTCAGTGGAGTGCAGTGAAAGATAAGTTATGGTACTGCCAACAGCAGCAACAGCGATACTGAGGGTAAAGGCTTTCAGTCTAGTGGGAGGATTTCAGGATGTGCAAAGGAGAGGGAAGCAAAAGATTTGTAGCATAGTAGTTGAAAACACAGGCTTTGGAGATAAACATGATTGGTTTCAGTCTAAGTTGTTCCAGTAACTATGTGATCTTGGTCGTGCAACCTTGTCATGAATATGGAGACACCTTTGCCCAGATGCCCCTTCAAAAAAGGATTTTTGCCCCAGCTATTGAAGTGCTGCTGGCAGAAAGCCTGTGGCTGTCAGCTATTAAAGGATTGTTGGAACTGCAGACCTACCTCTCCCAACGTTACTCCCAAGGTGGCCCTTCCTGGAGGCCACATCTACTGACTGTTGAAGTCAGGGGTATAAAAGCAGAACCATTTCAATTTCAGCCCAACCTGGGACAATTTTAACAGGTCAGTTTTAACTCTGGAGCTCCCTGTGGGCTCTGCTGAGGCTCTAGCCAGCATCAAAGCTGGACCTGTACCTCTGCCTGATCTAGCTTCCTTCTCCTCCCTTCCACACATGTCACTTTCAAGGGCTGTTCCTAATGAATATCTTGCACTTAAACATCATCTGCTTCCTGAGAACCCAAACTACAATAAACTTCACCCAGCAGACTCATTATTGTCCTCTGTAAAATGGAAATTGGTAGTAATACTAATCTCGTATTTTGGGGTTTTATATTTTGTTAACAAGTCCAAGCAAAAGACATTGTTCTGATATTATTTTACTCCCGTTTCACTATTGCTCTCTCAGGTAAGCTAAGTCTGAGAACATGTGAATACATAAATTACATAAATAAAAATTAGCCTAGTGTCACATAGCAAATTGTTCAATGTTTAACTTGACAGAGATGACATCATGATACAATATCAAATGTGTTTACTTTCCTTTAATAATGTCAAACAAATATTAAACTTCTTTTTATTCATATTGTCATTTATAACCAGGAATGTTGTCAAGGTTACATTATAATGATATAAATTATTACCAAAATTTTTCTTCTAGAAATAAATTTTTAGATGAAAAGTGTTTCTTTTACAATATTTTCCAGTAACTATTTTACTGTAGGACTACAGTTTACCTGTCACTGTAATTGCTACTTTGGATGCTTTAAAAATTTCATTTATATAATTAGATTAGCATTGCTCATGACATTATTTAATAAGAACCTTTTAAACATTCTATGAACTAATTTTAGATATTTGTGATTTATAAAATATTTTTTCTGTTGGAGGAGACACATAGGTCTTTGAGATCGTTTAAGAGAGTGGTATTCCAGATTTTGGGAAGCGAACTACAGTTACCACCATTGTTACTGCAATTCATTTTATCAAATGTCACCACAGGCAATAGAAAAATTTAAACATAAATTCACCAGTGAGTTAATAGAACTATCATCAAGAACAAAGACTTTAGTATGTTTAAAACCTCATTCCCTGAGCTATGGAGACATATAAAGAAAATGGATGACACTATGTTACTACATTGCAGAATATATGGTATAATGTAAAAGATGATAGAGTTGAATAAATGGAAAGGAGATATAGGATCAGATGAAAACTATAGTCACTATAATAGCAAATCTTCAAACAAATATGGGAGCTTATTATCTAGAAAACTCCACGCTAAGCACTTCAGGAAACACAGAGATGAGTACATTTATAATTTAGTATTCAAGGAAGAAAAGTGCACAAAAATCAAGATATAGTAAGTATAAGAAGTGAAGGATATGTTAAGATGAAAAATATTGACAAATGCTAGCGGGAATCAAGAGAGAGAGACATCACACGTGTTTGACTGAAGAATTCAAAAAAGATTAGAGAAAATCGCTTTCATAAATTGCATCTATGATTTCAGCATTTAGGATGTGGGAGAGGCAGGGTGGGAAAGGCCTTCAAGCAGAGAAAAAGCATAAACAGGCTGTTCATGCTCAGGGTGATGCAAGGAAAATGTTTAGGGAACTGAAAATGGTAGAATTGAGAATTCAGGGTATGTTTAAAGAAGTAGGGGGTGATGAATGTAGAAGAAATGATTAGATGATAAATTATTGTTGAATAAATATATACATTCATATAAATGTCTTATATTCTAAATTTAAGAGTAAATCCTTACTTAATAAATATGTGCACGTTGGCCTGATTTTATACAGACATTCTTAGAACAAGAGAACATGGAATGTAAAATGATTATTTTAAAATTCATCTTCCCATTGGCTTCCAATATCATTTAGGAGACATATTGCTGAAGGGGATAGCAATAGAAATGGTGCATTCCCAAACCAGAAAACAATAACTTAAAATTCACCCTGTCTGTTTCATCCTACTTAAACCTCTAATACTCCTTGTAAAGGCGTATGCTTGCAACTTTGAAAGCTCAGCCTCTCCCTGAGGCCTCAAATTAAAGTCAGAGGTTTTGTAACCTTCCCATCTACTAAGTTCCTCAGAAATGTGACTCCTTCAGTTAAAACAAAACGAACAGCTGGATCATTTTTCTCCTTTTTCCATGTTCCCCGTCATTCTTTTAATCCCATTTTTCCTATTGCCAATCTGTCTCCCACTTGACATCTGTTATATATGGTATAATCTAAAAGATGATATAGTTGAATGAACAAATGAAGAAATAGGATGAAAAGAAAAACTACACTCATGTCCTGTCATTCAGGCCCACACCATATTCTCATCAGCATGGATATGGCACAGAGCCTCTCCACCTTCAAGATCTCAAGTTAGGCACTTTCTCCCCATTATCATATACCTTTACCTTTTCGTTCTTCCAGGTTCACTAAATTTGCTCTTTTTATTCTCAGTGTGGACTCCTATCACTCAACCCTCCCATTTACTCAGCTCTTTAATCTCTAATTGCTATTGACTCCAGAACTCATCATGACCTTTGTTTGCACACTGTGCCCACCCCCAGTCTCAGATTTCCCCAGAGTTTAATGCCTTTTCTCTACTTCCAGGCCATGAATTATTGTTGATTAAAGATTTAAATACACTAAGACAAATTCCCCTAAAAAGAGCATGACACTCATCTTTGACTGGGAACTCACTATTGCAAAACATTATTTAATTCACACATTTTTTTTCATTCCCTAGCACATGCCCAAGAAAGCAACACCAAAATTTACATATCCTTATATCTTTTTTTATTTTACTTTTCGAGGAAGATTAACCCTTTGCTAACTACTGCCAGTCTTCCTCTTTGTGCTGAGGAAGACTGGCCCCAAGCTAACATCCATGCCCATCTTCCTCTCCTTTATATGTGGGACGCCTACCACAGCACGGTGTGCCAATCGGTGCCATGTCCTCACCCGGGCCACCAAGAAGCGGAACATGCGAACTTAACCGAATGTCTACCCTAATGTTCCACCACAAACCCTATCAAGACAAAAATCTAATTCATCACCTTGGTCTCTTCTCTTTTCACATACTTAACATAGTCAGCTAGTCTGAACTTTTACATCCTCACTTGCCCTCACATCAGTTGTCAAGTTCTTTAAAATCTCTTTGCATAGTGTATATGTCATCGTTCTATCCCCTGCCTCTTTTCAATCCTGCATCGCCCAGATTTGAAAAGGCAGAACTCATGAGATACCTTGACTTCACTGTTGCAAAAACCTCTTAACTAGTTTAATTGATTCTGCTCTTATTTCTCTTCCATATATTATTGCCAAATTAATCTTCTGAAAACAATACACTATCACATTGTTTGCTTCCTTGACAGTATATCATTCACCAAATAGTCTCAATTCATTAGTCTGATACTTAAGACCCTCCTGAATTGGCCAGCTGCATTTTTACAATTTTACAGTATTCCTCAAAATGATCTTTATACTTCACCCAAACAGGAATAATCACACAGTGTCTTACTGGACATTTATTGTGCTCTTTTACTGTCTAGCATCTTTTGAACACACTTCATGTGTTGAAAGGAATTTCCTGCTTTATGATTCCACTCCTCACCGGTGCCAGGGAACAGGCATGTAAACTCAGTTCCCTAATCAGATACACTGACTTGAAATGAAAGAAGATAAAGATAAGAAAAGAAAGTACTGTGTGGAACAACGCAGATGAGGGGGCCAATGAGATATTCAGCATTCAAAGATAAAATTGAAAGTTTTCTCCACAAAATTCTCAATTTAGTGTTCTGTGCCAACTACTTTTATTTTATTATAACCTCTTACTCTCCTCAATCTCCTCAGTTTGGCTTGTTCACCCACAAATATATAAACATGCCCTTTAAATCTTAAATTACTTTCCTATTGACTAATCAGATGTGTTGTTCTAGGTTTTACTTTTTGTAAATCTTACTGCCGTATTTTTCACCACTGACCAACTCTGCATTCTTAAAAAAGATCTTTTTGCCTCACACTGCATCCCCTTAGAGTTCCTTTTAACTGCTCTGTCATTGCCTTTCTGACCCTTTACTGGACACTCCTCCTCACTAACCTTCCAAATCTAAGCATCCTGGAAGCTCAAAGAAGCAGTGCTGTTCTTTCTCTACATTTCTTCCCTTGCTGATTTAATCCTCAATAATGGCTATATACTGATAATGCTAAAAATAAATTGATCTCTGACTTCTTTTCTTGGTTTTTGTCATATATCTTCAACATCTTTCAAGATATTGGTATTGAATTTCTTAGTATATTTCCAAATTTCTTGCATCTAAAACCTAATTTAAAGAAGCCTTCTGTCCCAACTTTGTAGTTTCTGTCAATACTGCTATGACTCTTCCTATAGAACCACCTTGGAATGTTGGTCCTCTGGGACATCCGCATAAGGCAGAGTCATCACCAAACAGGAATATGAATTCTATGAAATAGTCACGTAATTCTTCTCCAAGGAACTGAAAAGCAAGCTAACAGGCTACCAAAAATTCTCTTCTTAATCCGAGGATAGAGTGGTAAGAACATCTTAACATCAAAAAGAGGGACTGTAATATTCCTTTTAAATGCAAGAGAGGGAAAACTATCCATGTAAGTTCAAGATAATCTTTATACTTGTTTAAAATATCTTTTAATGTTATGAAAGACAATTAAAATAAGGCTACAAACAATAAGAAATAAGCCACTTTATCAAATTTTCTTTATATATCTAAGATGTATAGGCCTTGTACTCCAACTTCTTTGATTCTTACAATGTAAAATTTATGATTTGTTTTCAAACTGCATTCAGTAAGACTATACAGATGAATTCAATGATAGACTTGTCCATTTTATGCTTGTAATAACTTTTATGAAATACTTTGATTTGGAGGGTGTGCCGTTGTTTAGCATAAACTGTATTGTATAAAAATACCTATTTCCAGATTCTGTCACTGACATTCAAAATTCAACATAAGGGCAGGCAGAGGAGATAAAAATGAAGGAGAATAAAGAAAGTTCTCCTAAATTGTTTGGAGAAGACATGAGGTCTATTGGGTGATATCGGGGGATAACTGGCATTTAATGAGGAAGGTAGAGAAAGAACAATACTTACAAGAGAGTAGAGTGCCTAAGCAAAGGATTAGCTAAGAAATAGGAAGACATAAGCATATTTAAGAATAAAAGAGGGCCAGCGGGTGGTGCAGCAAAGTTCGCACGTTCTGCTTTGGCAACCCGGGGTTTACCGGTTTGGATCCTGGGTGTGGACATGGCACTGCTTGGCAAGCCATGCTATGGTAGGCTTCCACATATAAAGTAAAGGAAGATGGGCATGGATGTTAGCTCAGGGCCAGTCTTCCTCAGCAAAAAGAGGAGGATTGGTGGCACATGTTAGCTCAGGGCTAATCTTCCTCAAAAAAAGAAAAAAAGAATAAAAGAATAAGGATAAGGGGCTGACCCTGTGGCCTATTGGTTAAGTTTGGCACACTCCTTTTTGGCGGCCCAGGTTCAGTTCCTGGGCAGGGACCTACACCGCTCTTTGGCAGCCATGTTGTGGTGGCAACACACATATAAAACAGAGGAGGATTGACACAGATGTTAGCTGACGGTGAATCTTCCTCATCAAAAAAAAAAGAAAAAGAAAAAAAACAACAAATAAGGATAAATTGGCATTGCTACCAATGGAAGAAATAGTTATAGCAGTGAACCTCAAAGGATATGACACAGAATATATTTGGAACATATATGAAGATATTTTATTTAGAAAAGAGGAGAGAGATGTGACCCAGAATCATAAAGAGAAGTGTAAGTTACATTCAGAATTATCTGTTTACTAAGACAGGGCAGAGGATTATTCATTTCAGAAAGATGTCTGTCAAACTGACTGGCACAAATGGATTGTGGAATGTGAGTGAGTTAAGTTTCTGATTCCAGTAATATAAATTCTAGGTATTCAAATATCTAAGAATGCATTGCAACATGCATATAATATTGGCAATATGAAATTTGCCTCACCCATTCTCTAGAACATTTACAGTAGCAAAAAAAGAATAAAGCAAAAACAAACAATAAATAAGAAATGATAAGTACTATCTTATATTTTCTTGTAATATGTGTATGAAATATCCACTCATTAACAAAAGCATAGATAATTTTCTTATCGAGTTAAATGGTGACTTGTTCCTTAATTCTTGCAAATGGGTCAGGGCATAATCTCAGGGATGTTGAGATAAATCTCGAGTTTTAATATTGGAAATCTATAGCAAATAAGGTGGAAAACTTTAATAGTGAGAACTTTATTGTAATAATAATTAACAATTCAAATTTCAGTGTTATTTATGCTAAACCTTTTTTCCATGATGGCAGACATCTGTGTAAAATGTAAATATATCTATATTTACATATATATGTATACACGAAGTGGTAGTTTTAGTAGTGACCATGTAGAGTAAATAGTTCAATTTTTAATTAAAAATAAATATTGTAAATTTCATTCAAATTAAGTAAACCAAATTTTTCATTTCTAACCCACCAAATTTTCTCTCCTGTAAGCTGCGTGGTTGACTCACAGCTTCTTCCAGGCAGCGATGAGTTCACAGCCTCGGGTCCTTTCTGTAAGCTGCCTTATTTCTTACTTTGTATTACGTATCCTTTGGTGTTTCTGAGGTTGTATTTTCAAGTTAGGAGTTTTCCTTTAAATGACACATGGCAAAATGCCAGGAAAGTAACTGTAGTGGTTTTTTTGACAGCTGAAGTAATCTTCAGTGTTCTAACGTTTCCAGATTTTCTTTATGGGCTCATCTGATTTCTATAACAAAAACAAGTTCGCTAAAACATGATAGTCTTTCTTAAAATCAACAGGTTGTTTCATTCATTGTATGAAACAGGTTATATCAAGCAAGAAATGGAGTCCTGATCTTATTTCATGAATTACTACAAAATATACCAAAGAAATAAATACAACATACCTACCCATAGTGGCCTTTAAAGAGGAATCTTTTCTCACAGTTACTGTCCCAACAAAACCATAGGATTTCATAGATTAACTTCCAAAGGGAAATGATGGGGATGAGGACAAAATGGTGATCACAAGATTGCTTGGCATCCTCAAGGACCAAGATCTCTCTCTCTCTCTCATTTAAAGGGCACTCAAGAATAACTTTGCTATTTTAAAGTAAGACATTATTACAAGATTTAAGGAGGATCCTATACTTCTACACTGTGAAAGACATCAGCTGTGCAAGTTCTTTTAACTGGAATGCTTTTAGCTAGGACAGTGTGTTGAAATCATAGTTCAGAATCACGATGTCTGGGCCTCTGAAGTCTACTACGATTGAAGTCACTTTGTGGGTGCAGAAGCAATCTACCAAGCCCTGTCTCCTCTCCCCACAGCTCTGGAATCTTGAAAATCCCTATTACCTGCTCAGCCATGACTCTGCCACCAGGGCTATTTCTGATCTTAGCCAGGAAGAATTTAAGATGTTTAGTTCAACCTAATGAAAATCGATATGAGGTCATACATTTATTTCTTCATTAAACAATGTATAGAGGAACAAGTGTGTGCCCAAGACTGCTGGGTGCTGGTGCTACTGATATGACTAACATGGCAGACATACAGTGTGCTCGGACAGCACATAGCCAGTGCTTTGACCCCCGTTGAGAGGTCAAAGGAGAATTCATCACTAAGGAAGTGGCATGTGAGATGAAATCCAAAAGATGAGAAAGAATTAACAAGATACAGGGGCATGATAAAGACAGCAAGTTAGGGGAAAAAAAGAGAAAGAAAGAAAGAAAGGAAAAAGAGAAAGAAAAAGGGAAGGAAGGAGAGGGGGAAGGAAGGAAGAAGGAAGGAAGGAGAAAGAGAAAGAAAGAAAGGAAGGAAGGAGAAAGAGAAAGAAAGAAAGGAAGGAAGGAGGAAGAAGGAAGGAAGGAAGGAAAGAAAGAAGGAGGAGGAAAGTGGAAGGAAGGAAGGAAGGGGAAAAGCACTGTGTGCAATAGTCCTAAGGCAGGACTCATTCTAGAAACCAGAGGCAGGTGAGTGTGGCTGACTCATAGAGAACAGGGAAAGTGGTGTGAAATAGAGGCTAGAAGAGTAGGCAGGTAGTAGAAAACAAGGTAAGAAATCAGTTCCCAGACTTCATCCTAATGGAAATTGGGAACCACTGAAGGGATGTAAGCATGCTAGAGACTTGTTTATGCCAGTATTTTTGTCTTTTTTGTTTTTTGGGTTTTTTTGGTGAGGAAGATTGGCCCTGAGCTAACATCCATACCAGTCTTCCTCTACTTTGTATATGGGATGCCACCACAGCGTGACTGGATGAGCAGTGTGCAGGTCTGCTCCTGGGATCTGAACCCATGAACCCTGGGCCGACCTAGTTGATCCTGTCTGGAAAAGCTTTTGGTTAACCAAAATGCCACAGGGCTGGCCCCACCAGTGTCTTTTAAAAAGGTAACTCTGGCTGAAATGTGAAGATTTCATTTGGCAAGACAAGAGAAGGAGAAAGACCAAATGCGAGGCCATTGTAGTATTCTAGATGAGACTGGTACCACAGGAGATGGACATAAAGAAAAATATTTGAAAAGCTTTTCCAGACAGGATCAACTAGACTTGATGACTTAAAAGTAGGGGTCAAGGGCGAGAGAGTTGTCAAGAATGACTCTTGGGTTTCTCAACCAGACTTTTCCTTAGCATATGTACCAGCTCTTAAACCTGTGTCCCAGCAGGCAGAAGTGCTTGTCTTGGTAATTTGTCCCATACTCCAATCTTTTAGGAGCTGGCTGACAGACATCCTGAGGCTGACTGTCTGACTGCTAACTTAAGACATTCAGTTATGCCTCTTCCTAGATTCTCCATTATCTGCATATTAGAGCATCCTACTTTCAAGTTTCTGACATTGAGTGACTGCTTTGACTGCTATATTTATTCTTCCTCCTACCTCACGTATTTTATTTATTTTATACTGCTTCATTAAAAGCTTAAGGCTACCTTTCAAATATCTACAATTAAATCACTGAAAATTAGGACTTAGGGAAAAAGCAGAAAAAGACAATGAAAGCTAGGCCAAATTTGTGCAGGTCATTAGGTTTATGAAGTTATTAAAAAAAGAGTTGAAATTTTAAATATCATCATGATTATCCAAACAAAACAAAAAAATGGCGGGGCTGGCCTTGTGGTTAAGTTTGGTGCACTCTGCTTCAGAAGCCTGGGTTTGGTTCCTGGGCGTGGACCTATACCACATGTCACTGGCTGTGCTGTGGCAGCAGCCCACATACAAAATAGAGGAATATTGGCACAGATATTAGCTTAGGGTGAATCTTGCTCAATCAAAAAAGAGGAAGATTGGCAACAGATGTTAGATCAGAGTGAATCTTCCTCAGCAAAAAAAAAAAAAAGAGAGACACATAATCTGCCTCATAGTTCACATTATCTACAAAGTATAAACATATCAATTATTTGAGAAAAGCAGATTTGTTGGCACTTAGGAAAGAAATATCTCCCTTTGGGAGGTGCTAAATGTAGTGATACATCCCTAATAACTACCATGTATGTATATTATACTGAATCTCACATAATTGCTTCTTCAAATTTCTGTCAATATTTCAATATGTGATGGTAGTGCAGAGTTATTATAAAAATAATTCTGAATGCTGTCTAAATATGTGATTTGATTCAGGAATAAGTTCTAGAATATATAAAATAGATATGCATTGGAATAAAGAAAGAAGAATAAAAGGGACATATGCATCTTCTGGGAAGAACTTGATGTGGAGAGATCAATTTCCAACTATATCTATTCTTCACCCTGAGAGTAAAATGCTTACTAAGAGAATATTATCTCTGCTGTTCACTATCCAATCCATGAGATGTAGTGTACGCTTCAGTTACGGTAGAGGAAAAAAACAAACACGTGAGAAATACTAGTATTGAGATATGCATAGTGGCCATATCCTTCAACCACCACTCCCTTTCCCATGACACACACACAAGTACGCATACACATATACACAATCTCACAACCTCAGCTAGACTTTTTATAAAAATAGATAGTTCAAGGTCATATATGTGAAGCAGAATTAGTAATGTGATTAACAGCATAGACCTTGGACAATCTGTCTAGATTTGATATTGGACAAGTTACTAAATCTCCCTGTAGCCCAGCTTCCTTATCATAAAATAGAAATATTACTGGTACCTACCTAATAAAATTTGGGGGAGGATTAAATAAATCAATTTTTACAAAACACTTAGAAAATTGCTTGGTATATAACATGCAGTATTCATTGTTTATTTAAAAAATACAAGAAACTTTCTATAAGGGTTTGGAGGATCAATGTTCTATATTGCTTAATCATTTGTTTATTTAACAAATATTTATTGCATATCTCTTGTGCCGAGCCCAGTACTAGAATACATTAAAGAATTGTGAATATGATAGACCTTCAGCTGCCAAGCCCTAAGCTCCCCAAACTAACTTTTAAACCTAATAACTGATTTCTCTGTCTCTGTTTCTTTGTTTTCTTTCTCTCTCCATTATTTGTTTTTTAAAATTTTCTCACTATTTAACTGTTCAAAAAATATTGCATATGAGACACAGCTTAGAAAGCTGGTCTAGTTTTATTGCTTGGAAATACATACTTTTCAGATCAACTGAAGAAATTCTAGTGCTAAATTTTGTGAGAGTAAATTGAAGACCCAAATCAGGAGTCCCCTTTTGTTTTGAGAGGGGTTTTTAAGAACTGAGTTTTGTCTTAAAACATGGACGTAATCCCGGGGCATACAGTTAACTCTGTTCATTCATGGGGGAAGTTTAGCTCTAGGCTCAAGTTTACTCCATATTTCTCTGCATTACCATGAGCCAGAATGACACACAACCACTGACAGCTGTGATAGATCCAAACACCATGTATATTCCTGGTAACATTTGAATGTGACCAAAAGTAATGCTCCATTTTAATAGACGCAAGTCACAAGCACAATCATGCACCATATAACAATGTTTTGGTCAATGACAGACCACATACATGACAGTGGTCCCATGAGATTAGTACCATTTAGCCTAGGTGTGTAGTAGGCTATATACCATCTGGGTTTGTGGGTACTATAGGAGAAGAAGGAATTTTCCTCTACCTTCTATATTCTTCTGGCTGGTCTAAGAACTAAATTGACATGAGACAGATTAATAAGAGAAAATCAAAACAAGGTTTAATAACATACACACATGGGAGAAACCCAGGAAAACTGAATAACACATCAAAATGGCTGAAGCCTGCACCCTAAATACCACCCTCAGGTAAAGACAAAAGAAGATTTGGTGGGGGGAAAAAGTCAGAAACTTCAAAGAGAAGGAAGGCAATTCACATGTGGGTGAAAAGGAGCACACTTTTAGTAAATGGTAATTTGTTTGGCCATAGACACAGGGGGCACCCAATAAACAGGCCCTTCTAGGTTCCTAAGGCCTAACGTGATTTCCTTGTTGTGCAAAATCATAGAGTGTACTGAAGAGGAACAAAATTTGCCACCCCCAAGTGTCTCCCTTTAACATGAGGATTATTTTAGGCTGATTATTTTTAAGAAAGAAAAGATTCAGAAAATTTTCTTGTTACCTCCCTGTTAAACGCCTACAAAAATTCAGGAAAAAAAACCTGTTCCAGGGAGCAAGCTATCACCTTAGCATAACATGAACTAGGTAGTCGACAAGGAGGAAACTAGAAAAGCCTGTTTATTGTGGCCCCTTGTATGTTCCTCTGTTTCTGCGTGGCCAGACAAACACTTGGTTTCCAAATGTTTGCTCTTTTTCACCTACCTGTGAATTGCCTTCCTTCCCTTTATCCCTGACTCTCCCCAACCCCAACATCTTCTTCTGTCTTTAGCTGTGGGTGGTATTTAAGGTGAAGGCTTCAGCCATTTTGATGAGTTATTCACTTTTCCTGGGTTTCTCTCATGTATACATGTTATTAAACTTTTATTGTTTTTCTCCTGTTAATCTATCTCATGTGAATTTAATTCTTAGATTAGCCAGAAGAACTTACAACAGTAGAGGAAAATTTCTTTCTCCCCTACACTGCTTACACAAACCTAGATGACACGGTCTACCACACACCTAGGCAATATGGTACTAATCTTATGGGACCATCATTATACATGTGGTCTGCTGTTGACCAAAACATTGCTATGTAGCACATGACTTACGCAAGTATGCATAGTTTGAAATCAAGGTATGCTATTCAAACTGTCTTATATTAACATGCAGATTTCTTAGGCTCTTTTAGATTAAAATTACATATCTTTGAATATATTCACATCCTTTGTGTACATCCTGAATGCATATCAGGGAGCTAAAATTTAAATATTTTATCTTCATTTCGTGGCAGAAAAGCCACTTGTGATCTAAATTTTATTTCAAATTATTTGTGACATTGTTTTCTCCACTAAAGATATGGAAATCCAAAGATACTCTGAGAATAAATTATATCATTATTTTTCTTAATGGAATTACATTCATTTTCATGTCAGGATTATTGTACTAATACCCCACAGGAAAATATTTTTACATATTAAGCATATGAAATATTTTAGGATAGTTATGTAAATCATGTAAAGGGTTTACATGATTTAGTTTACCAAAGGACAATTTTCAACAAGTTAAATTTGATTTCTTAAAATTTTTACATTTATACTGTTAACTGAATTTACACAAAATTAATTTAAAACTTCAGGATTGAAAATTTTTGTTGTGAATTAACATTTGTGGTAGAAAAATACATGCTGTTTTTACACATATTAAATTCTAAATTAATAATTACCCTTTACAAGAAATATACAAATTTTTACATCTGTGGGGGACTGGAATTAGCCACCCCACAGTATGTTTCTTTGGCATGAGGATTATTTTGGGCTAGTTACTTTTAAAAACTGCAGACAGAAAAGAAACTCTGAAAAGTAGAATTTATTTACCCTTTGTTAAGAGACATTTACATTTGTAAAGGAAATCTCCATCTATAAAAATGTCTCCCTCTCTGACCTTATCTCTAGAAACTCTTATCAGTGCAGAAGGCAAGGACTTAAATCTGCGTAATAACCTTACTTTTGTTTACTGTGCTTTTCTGGTAATCTCCTATAACTGACTCCTCTTACCCTCAACATCCTTTGTCTTGAGCTGAGGGTGGCATTTATGGGGACAGCTTCCGCCATTTTGGCAAGTGGCTCAGTTTGCCTGAGCCTCTCCAATGTTATAAAGCTTTGTTTAATTTTCTCCTGTTATTCTGTCTCATGTGAATTTAATTTGATGTCCGGCCAGAAAGCCCCAGAGGGGGTAGAGGAAATATCCTCCTCCCTGACACATGATACACAGAGGAGTTAGTAGCAACACTTCAGAAGGTCACCTTACTTTTAGTTTTGTTGGTTATAAAGTATTTATTAAAACATATCCTTAAATATATGAAATTTAAGAAATACATTTTGGAAGATAGTCAGTGCTTCATATATTTGAATATTTAAAAGTACTTACAAATGTATGTGCAGATTTCCATTTTACTTATATATTTAATACCAAACTATATGGTATTGTAGTAGTCATATGTTTAAAGCAGTAGTTATCTGATCATAATAGCAAACAAATAGGATTTGTGTATGGATTCAAATGTCAGATGTTTTTGAAAAGACAAATTCATATTAAAGACCCATGTGATTTCCCAATTGACATCCATATTTTCATAGAATATTTTAGCACTAAAATTCTACTTTTACCAGTCTAATATTAAACCAATTTGACAGAGTACATATTCTTAATATTGTAAACAAATTTTAATGTTACTTTTTAAATGTTAGCATAAAAAATTAAATATTAGTAAAAATAATCTTTGCTAAATCTATGGGAAAATAAACATTGCTGCAAAAAGAAAAAAGAAAGAAAACAAGAGCTGTAATTTCTCTTAGCTTTAACTATAGTACGTATGTGATTTTTTTCCCAGAGTGACATTTTAAAATTAAGCTAAATTTTATTTAGAATTTTTACTTCTAAAGGATAGTAATGTAGGAATGCAAAAAATACTATACAATCTATGGCATCATGTGAATATAGACAATGGAAACACTTATTGCTTGCATTGTAAATAGAACAATAAATGTCGTGCTCAATAGATGCTATGAAACAATGATAATTGGTGTTCAAATAAAAATTTGATAAAAATAATTTAGTTTTTTCCACAATATTATGATATAGATCAAGGATTGGCAAACTACTGAACACAAGCCAAATCTGGTCCACCAGTTGTTTCGTAAATAAAGTTTTATTGGAAGAAAACTGCGTTCATTCCTTTACATATGGTCTATGGCTGCTTTTGTTCTAAAAAGGCAGAGTTAAATAGCCATGAGAACATATGGCCTGCAAAACTTAAAATATTTACTATCTGGCTCTTTACAGAGAAAGTTTGCTGACATTCAATACAGATTATTGTTATAGATAATCTATTGTTATGATAAGATTGTTTAAAATGGTATTTTAAATGCTTCTTGGTTTCAAATGCATATTTGCAAAAAAAATTCATATTACTGTAGGAAGTTTTTCTTTTTTCAAAGGTTAAAATTCCTAACAATAAAGATAAAATTTTTTTCATAATGTTCTCTGATATTTTAAAAGTTCTAAAATAAAATAGATTTCTAAAGTGTGATTTTAATGAAGTATTTGGTTTAATAAATTCTATATATCTGAATTATCACAAGGGAATTCAAACTCTACAATTGTTCTTTGTGAAATGAACTTGGAACATTCATGGACCTACGGAAAAATTAAATAATCTATTCTACATCACTGCTTGGTTTTATCTGTTATTAACAAGTAGATTTTTTAAATTTGAAAATATTTGTAAGAAACTATTTTTCTTATATACGTGTGATTATCTGCATTTTTACATTCATTTAAACAGATATGAACTAATTTGCTCTTTGTTCTTTAGCAAACCAAATAAATGCTATGACTAGAATAAGTGTATAATTTTATAAATCCCTCTTGATAGGCTTCAAATTTTTTTCTGATTTTCTAAATGAGCAATTCTTAGCTCCTGGCAAGCCATACACTGTTTTTATTTCAAGAATGTCACTTTCTGCTCAACTACAAAGATATATTGGTAAAGAGCATGATTTCTGATGATGTGGAGATTAATGCATGTATAGAGTCATTCAAGTAGTTATTATTCAATTTAAATCTAACTTCTGCATAATTACATCATACTGTAGCTTTCATTTAGCTGCTAATATTCTTGATAAAATGTAATCTCCAGGTAATCACTAACCTAAGAGCAACCTCTGCTGGCAAACAGAGGCTGAGCTGCAGGCCTTTTTACTGTCGTTTGACCATGTCATTTGACCATGTCAGGTTAAAAAGTATATTTGGGGAAAGATTTTAATATTTTACTGTATACAAAAGTGTGATAAATTATATATTTTTAAAATAAAATGAAAGTTTTATATTATATTATGTTGTTTTAGGACTAAACAAAAATCAGGAGATCTAGGTTAAATTCTATGCTTTGTGGCCTGAGGGTCATTTAGGGAAGACGATTAAGTGAGGATAAGACTCAGATTTCACAGGAATCTTATGAATACTGAATTAGAGGATGATGTATCCAAAACACTTACTGTAAAATGCAAAGTTCTATATAAATAAGTTAATTCTAAATTTTAAAGATATTTTCAGCACAATGAACATAATGGATGTGAATATCTTAATGAGGTTTCCTTTCCAGGTAAATATAATTGTAAAGGAGAGATCATATAGATGGGATAGGATAATACTCTCTTTTTAGAAGCATGTCAAAGAAATGTCACATAGATACGACTTTCAAAAATTACATCTATTAAGTACACAATCTCTCTTCCTGGATCTATGTTACTGATGCACATGCAAAATTTGACTATAAAAATATAGCTTGTATAGTAGTCAACAATTGTTCAGTAAGTATATATAATTACCTTGTCCTTTGGGCTGAGTGCCATGAAGGATGTATATCATGTAAAGGCATGCACATCTAGTCTAACAAATGTAACACACTGGGACAATAGTGAACAACTCAAATCCACATACACTGTGTGGACTACACAGTTATATGGCTTATAGCTATTTGACTTCTATACACTTTTTGGATAGAATCATTCCTCTGTGCTTCATGGAGACAACTCGATACAGCCTGAAAAACAAGTAAAATGTTAGATCTTATTTAATGTTTTAATACAGATCCCCTTATACAACAGAACTCTCAGCAGTCTGACTCTTACTTCTCCAAGTGTATTTCCAACATAAAACTGCTGCTCACATTTGTCTACTCGACTAATTCTTTGCACAGACCTTAGCTCTTCCTTCGTGATAGTAATAATAGTGTGGTCAAGGATTCTGGATGTCCCCAAGACACTTTCATGGGATTCATGAGGTCAAAACTATTTTTGTAATACTTAACTGTCGTTTGCCATTTTCACTATGTTGACATTTGCAGTGAAGGTGCAAGAACAAGGGTGGAGAAAACTGCTAGTGTCTCAACACAAATCAAGCCAGCGGCACCAAACTGTGTTATTAGCACTATATCCTTTACCACCACACACACAATTAAAAAAAACAAAGTCAGATTCACTTAAGATATCCATGAAGCCATAACAATTATTAATTTTATTGACTCACAACCCTTGAATATGTCTTTTTATTCTTCCGTGTGATAAAATGGAAAATTTGCATAAGCACTTCTGCTGCCGACTAAAGCATGAGGGTCATTGCCAGAAAACTTAGTTGTGCAATTGTTTGAGTTGAGAGTAGTACTAGCTGCCTTTTACAGGGAAAACATTTTGCTTGAACGAACATCTGACAGACAAACTACAATCATTCAGAGGGTTATTTGGCAAAAATTCTCTCAAAAATGACAAAGTGAGTTTATACTTCAAGAAAAACAATTGACATAATTTGTTAATAATAAAATTCAAGATATCAAGCAGAGATAAGAAGGATAAAAAACTTACATCTACCATCATAAGTTTAAGATCTTCCCAATAATTAAAGACTTTTCTGATGTGATTGGTGGTGACATTAATAAATGTAATTTTCTGTTATTGTATAATGAAATACGTTAACAATTAGATCAGCATAATTCAGTTAACCAATATTTTTCAAAGGACCAATGTATGATGCTATACAATTAATGTATCAGGAAAAGATGCATTCAAAGCACATGATAGCTCAACAGACTTTGATGTAACAGAGTTCAAAAATTTTATTGATATGGTTTTGGATTCCACATTGCAATTAACCTTTAAGAAGCTACAATTTGTTGAGTTTTGGTGTAGTATCAAAGAAGAATATCCACAATTATATGAAAAGGTTTTGAAAATATCCCTCCATTTTCCAACTATATATCTGTGTAAGACAAGATTTTCTTCATATGCTTCTACGAAAACAATACAGCACAGCAGACTGCATACAGAAGAAGATATGATAATCCAGCTCTGTTTTATTGAGGCAGATATTAGAGATTTGTAAAAATATAACAATGCCACTCTTTTCACTAAATATTTTTGTTTAGAAAATATAGTTATTTTTCCTAAAAAAAGTCATTTATTTTAGCTTATAATGGGTTTGTTACTATAATTTTTAATTAATTTACACAGAAATATTTTTTAAATTCTTTTACAGTAAATATCGATAGCTATAAACCACATAAAAAATACCTTCAGGTGCACAATAAGTTTTAAGTTTGTAAAAGAGCCCTAAAACCCAAAATTTGAGAACTTTTAGCCTAAGACATCCAAGATACTAATCTAAGCACTTTGCAAGTATTGTTTCACTTAATCCTTGAAACAACGCTATGAGAGATTAATATTATTTTCATAATCTATAGATGAAATGGAGGTGTAATAATTTGTCAGAGGTTACATAGCTAAAATGGAATAAAGGCAGGATCTAAATGCCAAGTCCCATGCAGTTTACCATTATACTACCTTCTTGGTTTTTGTAATGAAGTTTCCCATAAAGGGCCTGCCTGATGGTTTAAGTCCTTCATTGAATAGCACTACATCACAAATAGAATAATAACAAAACAGAATGCCTGAATATGACTCTCAACTCCACCATAAAATTCCTTGAGGTTCTGTAGCTCAAAAAGTGAGCAAATTAATAATGTTCATGGGTCCTGTAACAAGCAAATTAAAGAACACATATAAAATTTTTGTACAACTGAAAAGCATGCTGAAGTTCTTACTGCCTTTGCTTAATATCCCAATTGAAGACATTCCTCTTCTTAACTATCACATACCTCTACATCTGTGGCCTTCCTGAAGAATTATGGCACTTTCTAATGCACTCATTTAATAACTCGCTTCTCTTTTTATGTGTGTCTCTTATCTCCCTACCTATATTATAGGCTTTACAAGGCAGGGAATCTCTTACATCTAAGTGCATCCCCAGCTTCTTACCTAAGGCCCTATGCCCAGTAAGCACCCAATAGATACTTTCTTATGAAATCAGTGCTGATTACCCTATCACTCAGGATTAACATTAGTCCACTCTGAGCTTTATGGCTCTGACCTAGCTTTTATTTAGGGAAGAGAGCCAGTAATGATCTTCTTACTGAGTTAAATAAAAGCCACAGGCTGGAGATATTTTAGAAAGGTGTTCATCTACCCAGGTATATTAAGGGAGACAAAATGAAACTACTGTTAAAAGGAAAGAGTATTTATGAGCTATACTTATAATGATCTATCATAAAGGTCTATCTATATGTATCTTGTCCTGTTTCGACTTAGTCCTTGTACACAAAGGCTGTAAATATTTTGTGTATTGCCTTTGAGGTATGCAAACCTTGACGATGTGATCTCTAATTAACGCTCCTAAAGGAGTCACAAAAATTGTATTGGGTTTCTGGATAACACAGAGATAACATTAAAGGGTTGAAGACTACACAGAATGAACTGATTTCTTCACAAATCCTATATGGCCAATGTCAGTGTCTAGTAAATCACAGCTGCTCCCTCTTCTCCATCAGGTGGAGATATTTACCATTCCAACAGCCCCTTCTTCCCTCCTTCTGATGGAATGTTCTGTGGTATCTGTAACATCACCACCTTCCCTTTCCTACTAAAGTGCTTGTACAGTTTATTTTTGAACTCTGCCCAAATTGAGATAAATTCACATATTCTTCTTTCTCTTAGGTCCATATCCTTTTCCTTCTTTCCTCGCAGCACAGCAGAGCCCAAATTTAATACTCATGATCACCTGATTGTCCCTGTGCACTCACTAGTAGGACTTGTTTATCCCTTGAGCATCCTGTAAACACTTAATGTTTGGATCTACATTCAAGAGCATAAGCACCACATGCTCGTCACTCTGTAAAATGTTTGAGTGTATCTTTTTAATATATTTAGGTAAATCTTATTGTCGATGTGTTTCCTAATGTTCATGAATTACTTTCCAAAAAGTTAAAAAAATATCCAATTAGTTCAAACTTATCACCTTATTTTTTTAAACTCCACTTTTCTTTGTAAATCTTAACTACTTCTAAATGACATCAGACCTCTTTCACTGAAACATTTAATTGTTCATCTTCAGTTCACTGATGCATCAGGGTGTCGTTTTAAATAAAATACCAGCTCACTTACTGTATCAAAATAAAATTATTGTGCAGTAATTTAATGACATAGCTATTCCTTTTTATGAGCTCTGAAAATATCTCATTAACAGTTTCACAAATTACCACGATAACTTATGCTGACATGCTCATTTATTCTCATTTATGAATAAATCTGGTTGACAAGCCCAAAGAAATATTGCAGGGAATTCCCTGCCTCTGATATGGCTCAGGAACTACAGAATCTATAAATTGGGATTATTTGAGCACAAACACTTCACTATAAAAGGGAAATAATAGGTTCCATCAAATTTTACACTAAAAACGTCTTGTTAGCTGACACTTGTCCATAGTACAAGGTGGAGATGTTCTTACTTCCCACTCATCAAGAACCACAGTGATCTCCACCATCTGCCTAATGCTTCAGGAGAGAAAACAATCCTGGAGAATTTTTTTGTCTTTAGAATATTATTTTGTGGTTTTTTTTTTTTGTTTGTTAACTATGATAGGCCACCCTCAATGATTATTTTGCATAAGAGAAAGCATTTTAATGCACAAAATTATTTTGAAGTTGATCCAAATTCATTTATAGAAAAATAGTAGAAATTAACATTGTTATTAAGAGACTAATAAACAAAAAGTTATACTTCAATATTTGAGGTTTTAAAAATCATTTTAATTGTTTAAGCAAACAAAGGTGAACTTTTAAAATATAATTTGGGATATATATTTTTATTTAATTAAATACCTGTGTGGAAGATATTAACTAAACATTATACAAAGACTAATAAAGTAGGTATAGTTCCTCTCCTTTAACAGATTATAGTCTAATACACTTGAATATATTCACAGAAAGATGTATATTCACAAATTAATTTGTTTCCACATCTTTAATGTATCTCTTCCTTTGATATGAAAAATCTTTTTATTCTCTCCTTCACCATCACAAAAGAGAGTGTGTATGACTAATCTAATTACAGTAACACTACTTTTTATAGCTTCAGATACATTTTTCATATTTATGGTATAAAAAGTACATCATCTCTGATGTGGATACTGTACTACACTAAACAATACTATACTGCATAGAATGGTGCTTTGGCCATGATTGGGTTGAAATGTTTAAAGATAATAGATCTAAATCTATTCATCGGTCTCCTTTTCATCCAGTGGGCTTCATTACAAAATTAAAACATAAATTAATATAAATTCCAATTACTATTTATTTTGACAAAACATCTACTGAAGCACTTCTATTAATAACATAGTTCATACAGTTCTTGACTACCTCTGCCATATTACCTCTGACTATGCTCCCCCGCTTTTACTGTATTCTAGTCACATTGCCCTCTTTCATTTCCTCAAGCCACCAAGCACATTCCTGCTGTTGGGCCTCAGCATATACTCTTCCTCTATCTGGACCTCTCTTCTCCCAGATCTTCACGTAGCTAACAGACTCATTATTTAGGTCCCAACATAAGGATCACATCCTCAGATATGCTTTTGCTGAACAGTTTTCTTAATTTAAACCAAATCTGAAATCTATTTCTATTACATTATTCTGTTTTCTTTTCTATAACAACGTGAAATAGATGTTTATTTTTCCGCTTATTTGCTATCTCCTTCTCCCAAAAAAATAAAAGGAAGAATAAAAGCAACATGAAAACATGGCCCTGGATGGCCCTTGACGTCAGCATTATTTCACACAACAGTACCTGACTTCTAGTATGTCTTAATGAAATATTTACTGAATAACTGAATGAATGTATGAATGATTATATATTCTTTGTATCTAAAACCACATTTTCTAGAGAAAAGGGCAAATTACTAAACAAAAAATGTCAATAAAAGCGTTAAATGTTATAGCAAACATTTTTTTAACTGCCATAGGAACAAAAAGAAGGAAACAATGTTCTGCTATGAATACTTAGAGAAGCTTCACAAGTACATTAAATGTATGAGTTACACCTTAATAAAGAGATGATTATATAAGTTTCATCCAAACCAGGATACATTTAAGAGCAAAAGGGGAACAACAGGCATAAACTGGAAAATACAGATTGGAGGTTGTGTGGATGAGGGCAGAGAAACTGAAAAAGAGGATATGTTGGCATAGCATGGGGTCAAATTATAAAGTGCGTATAAAAAAGTGTAAATTTTATCCAAAAAGCAGTAGGTTCTCTTAAAGGCGTGGCAACGGCAAGATGATTTGTGTTTTTAAGATGCAGCTCTAACATTCAATGTCTTGGTAAAACTTTCCTAAATTCCCAAAGGCTGACTTGAGAGTGGAAAGAATGTAGCTGAGTAGAAGGGTAAGTAAAGAGTTGAGAAATCAACGATAAGGATGTGCTAGCTGGGTCACCCTTCTGCACAACAAAGACCGGCTGCACGGGTCCTCTGGTCTTCACCTACAGCCAAGAGTCTCTGGACCGCAGGCAGAGCTAAGTGAGTTAAAACGAAGACCTGAAATTTCAGAGTTAGGTGAGAAGGAATGAAAAAAGAAAAGTCTTGGAGTTCAAATAAATGAGATAACACTGAAGATAACTTTTTTAAAAACAAAAGGCAAAAAATTGCTATTTCAATAGAAAACAAGAAGGATAACACATAGAAAGCCAGACTGTGCTGATCTGTTTTAGACCTTCTGACAACAGCCAAACCGATTGCATGCACTGACGCAATAAGTATTCAATATATTTTTATAGAACAATGGCTATATAATTTTATTAGCCATTTCCACTATGGAACAAGGCAACAAAAAACAAGCAAGAACAAAACTAAGTCCTCTGCATTTTTAGTTAAATTGATGAAACAAGTGTAAATCTGACTTAATACCTTTGCCAATTTCATGTTCTATTTTAAACACCTTTTAATTAAAATTCTACTGGAATTGGTGAATGAAAGCTATTATCAAGGTAGATTTTCCTGTTAGGATTTAGGATAACTAAGCCAGATAAGGATATAAAAGAAAAATATAAAGAGCATGTTGGACTGTGTGCGTTAGGTTAGGAAAACAGGACTCTGTATCACTGTGCTTCATACCCCTAAGGAATGCCAGTCTCTTTACAGGCTGCATATAAAGTGGTCCTTTCTCCCTCTGTTAAAATGCAGAGCTGTTCTGTTCTGCTCAAACAACTTTTTGCAATAATGGCTTTACTAGTGGAAGCCAAGAATAATTCATTTAATTGAAACTTAGAGTGCTATAGATAGGCAGAAAATAATTACCTGTGATACAAACTATCCAGGTTACTGGGAATAACATTCATATCTTTATGAAAAGTGCTATGAAATTATTCAAGACCATGAGCATGAGGACACCCATTTACATCTTATCTGCACCTCTCAGAGGTCTAGAGGATGCGTAAATAGGACTAGAGTTAATAAGAACAGCAAGGTAATCCTCCTATTATCTTCAGCACTGGTGAGATCCTACTGCGTCTAGTTTCACACCCCACAATTTAAGAAGGATGAAGAGATTTCAGGATAGAGGAAGAAAAATAATTGAAGGGTTAGAAAATGAGAATTCCAAGAAGGGTTAAAAAGATTTATATTATTTAGGCTAGAGTAGAGCTGGTTGAAAGGTCATTATTAATGGTCTTCAGTGAAGGATCATTCCACAGATTGTGGTGACCAGCTCTTTTCAGTTTTGTTGAAAACATAACAGAGGAAAATAAATTTTAATAGCAAAACAAGGGAAGAAAGAAGCTTTTGATAACAGAAAAGGCTGCTCAACACTAAATGGGTTCCCAAAGGATTTAAGAACATTGCAATTGTGGAAACCTTTTAAAAATAGAATTTCAAATATATGAGGCCTAGAGGTCAAGAGAAGGACAAGATGACCAGTCATTCCATGCCTACGATTCAAAGACTGTTACAAAGGAGGACAGGATGTCCACTATCACTAAGATGAATTGTGTAGATAGCGGAAGCAAAAATAAGTACAAAACGCAGAAAATTTGGCACCTCTTCTCGAAGTTATTTACCTAATTTGATTGTACAAAGGTTTTCTTCATGTGTGGGTGAGAGAAGCACATTATTTTTTCTTCCTTATTTGACATGCACATAGACATATACACACTCTTCCAAGAAAAAAAAAAGAGAAAATAACTACTTCCAACAATGAGAATTTTCCCTCTCAAGACAAGTTCCTTCCTGATTCATATAAGATGGAATCACTAGCATTATACTATAGCAGAAGTAAACAAGGGAAAGCCTTATAGAGCCGCTAACTTAACCCTTCTGTCGCCATGTGGGAAAGTTTTGGATTGAGAATATAGAACAGGCTTCTCAAATTTAGCATGCAGTCTCCCACAGGTTTGTCAAAAATGCAGATCCATAGCTCAAGCCCTCAGAGATTCCACTTCAGTTGGTCTGAGGTAGACCCAGGGATCTGCATTCTCAGTACCAGCTCAGGTAATTATGATGCAGGTTGTCTGAGGACTAATGACAGAAACAATGGTTTAGAAATTTTGGTTCTGGTTCATGTACACACTTATTCAATATTTTTGTTCTAATAACTATGTATAGTTAGGTCACATTTTCTATGGAGAGTAAGTTATAAAGTCACCATGGGAAAATCATATGTAATCAAAATCATCCGTGAAGGTCCTATAAATCACCAATAAATTACAGTATGATGTCATGGGATATAAAAACTTCCATAGTAATCAAGCCCTATGGTTTAAGAAGTACTTAGACACACAAAGAAATATTTAAAGGCAATTCTGTTTGCCACAGCATTGCTATTCACACTGGACTGCCATTAAGATTTATTTATTTATTTATTTTTACAGAAGATTAGCCCTGAGCTAACATCTGCTGCCAATCCTCCTCTTCTTGCTGAGGAAGACTGGCCCTGAGTTCACATCCATGCCTCTCTTCCTCTACTTTGTATGTGGGACGCCTACCACAGCATGGCTTGCCAAGCTGTGCCACGTCCACACCCACGATCCAAACTGGTGAACCCCAGGCCACCGAAGCAGAACATGAAAACTTAACCACTGCACCTCCGGGCTGGCATTAAGATTTAATAATTTATTTTTAACTGTGAAAGTGGAATTAGTGGATAATTCTAAAATGAAATGTTTGTTAACAGGGTTTAGTATTAATCCTATGTAACTGTATATGTTAATAACTCCAAATGTGGTTGTGAGGATTAAATGTGATAATAAATGTGGACGTACTTAATACAGGGTCTGGGGTATTGAAAATGCTCAATCGGTCTTTTTCTGAATTTGAAATTAAATTTTGCCAAATTATTGCCACAAACAGGTTGTTTTTGCTTTTGTTTTTTCACTTTGAAAAGCTGTGGAGAAGGATTTGGCAACTAGATTATTGATTCTCCAATTTTCCATTCCCTAACACAATCTCCCCTTCTCCATTATCTTTTCATTGCAATAAGGACTGGTCTCATGGCATTTTAGGCTCTCACCACAGAGTTCGATTATAAAAGTAGCTGATAAATTAAACGCTGACGTGTCTGTAATACCATTTGGTGATTTTGAGTCTGAGTTTTCTCAATTAGAGGGTTCAGGCTAAATGAATTAAAAAATGTGTTCACAGCTTTAAGTTTCATGATTCTACATAGTTTTTATATTCTTACTTGTTTTGTTTTTCTCCCAGGTTTCAAACACCACGTCACCACTTATAGTGCCCTCTCAAGCCATTTCCTCGTTCTGATACAGATATCAAAAGGCAGGACAGAAAAGAGGTTAAGGTCACAGTTATAAAAATTGTTCTTATCTGGATTTGAAAACTGGCTTTGACATTTAGTAACTGTGTTACCTAGGGGCATTCATTAAGCATTCCCAAAGTTATTTTTTATTATTTAAATGGGTAAAATACTACAAATCCTTCACAGGTGTTGAAAAAATCAAATACTGTGTATAAAGAACTTAGCATGACGCCTGGCATAAAGTAAGCACTCACTAAGTCGTGCATGTAGTTTTCATCCTCATCCTGCAATGGTCACTGTCACTGTTACCGAATCTGAAGTGAGTTCGCTCACCCGTTGCGCAGCAAGCCAATCTCTGACACTGGGTGTGGTGGAAGAAAGTAGGAATTTTATTTTTTGCACAGAGCTGAGCAAGGAGAGAAGGCAGCTAACGCTCAAATCCCAAACTTCCGGAAAAGCTAAAAGGAAGGGTTTTTATTTGGGGTTTTAGGTAGGGGAGGGGGAGCATACAGCCTTGCTGGTCAGAGCTTTCCCACCAGCCTGTCTTTGGCCTTGAGACACTTGCAGAGAGGAGGGAGCTCATGACCTTGCTGGTCAGCAGCTTTCCCACCAGCCCGTATCTCTTTGCGGGAGGAGATAGTCCAGGTACTTGTCCTTGATGGTGTCTGTCTCCATGGAGGATAGTGGATTCTGGAGCCAGGAAGCCAGAGAGTAAACAGGGAATGAGTGTTTTGGTTTTAACCTCATATACACTGGGTTTAATGTGGGGAAACTGATATCAGGGTCGATATAATCACCACTCCTAAACCTGCCTTCTTTCTAATTTTTGTTTATGTAGGAATGAAAAAGACATCATGAAAAATAACTGCAAAATTGGAATATCAGCAATTCGTTAATTAGGATCCTGTTTATATTTGTTAACAATAAGACTGATCTAATTAAATAGAGGCCTCTCAACTATTAAGATAAATTATGTTGTTATATTACAAATATTTGAATTGCACGTATCATGTTTTCCTATAGAAAACAGGTTTTAGAGAAGTATTCATCTTCTGTTAATAAGTGATTGTCTCTCTTAAAGTAATTTCGTATAAAAAATAAATCTGATAATAGCCTGACCTTGGCCTTACATTAGCCCTGTTCCTAAGATAGTAGATTTGGTCATTTACATTAATAATAACATAGCCCTTATAACATAAATCATGATGGACCTCACAGAGAGAAACAATACAAGCCAGTGGCATTCTAAATTTTATTCTCAAGTTCATCAAGTAATGACTTTGCTTTTTGAAGTTTATTACAAAAGAATATGATGTTCCCCCAAGCGTGTCAGACAAAATTTTTTACAAGTTAGTTTAAAATACAAAGGCTGCTTTTACAGCAAAGAAAATTTAAAAGGAAAACACTTCAGAATTATATTGAATAAATTATATAATTTCTAATGCTTGTTTGGCCTGAACAATGATAAAGAAACTATTATTCAATCCCATTAGGAAAAGTGGTTTCAATTTTCACATATTCTGGTTACTATAAAGTTTTCGTGTATGTATATGAGACTCACCTATTTTCATAGAATTAGCCTACATCAGTATCCATTAAAATTACTTTGAGCACAACTTAATTACTGAAGATTTAGAAAGTAATTCAAGATGTTCTAGTGCTCTGGGCTATCATTAAAAAATGAGTAACCCTTATAACCAGAAATTTCTACTTAATATATTCCTAGAAAGCACTGTTCCTAACTCTATTTTCTCATTTTTAGTCAGTTCTCATTCAATATTCTGAGCTCATCAATTCACAGTGTCTCTGAAACTCAGTCCCCAATTTTCCCATTCCCTCTTTAACATTTCCGTCAGGCTTTCTTCAAGGTCTCCTTTCATTCCTACTAGAAGTACATTAGGAAGTCCTTAAATTTTAAGCACAACAAAGGAAAGAGGATAAAAAACTTTTTAATTGTATTTCTCTTCCACTGCTCACTGGTTTTCTAGCAGTGACAAAACCATTCAAGACATGAGATATGTCCATTATTTTTTCATGATCAACCCATTCATTATCTTTTCAATACATGAAATCTGGCTGCCTTTCTAGAATCTTCTTTCTTAAAATTTTCTATTCTTATCACAAGTTTAATCAGAAGTTTAATAGAAAAAAGTATTTCTATTTTTTCTTGTTCAGCAGTCTGCAGTAGTGTCCTATTCCCCACTACATCAAGTAAAAATTTTTCTGTCCAGCTTTCCAGATTTGCCATGATCTAATTTAACTTATCCTATTGGATAAGAAGTTATTCTGTAATATACACACACAATTCCAGTCAAGCCAGCATTTTCACAATCCCCACTGCATACAATGTTTCTTTCTAACATTGTCCCCTTCTCAGTGTTCTTTCTTTCTACAAGAGATTCTAGTGGTCTATGAGAACTGATGATTTCCTAGGTGAGTAATTTCCTGCCAAAAAGTATCTCAAGCAGAGAGAGAAATAAATTCCATTGCTTATAATAAAAATAAATTACCCACAATTTTAAAGTACTCATCTCTTTAACAAAATATATACATTCTTTCTCTAGTTCTTGCCAAATATTTGGAGATATAAGCTACAAATGTCTCTGGCCTCAGGTTCATTTTCTTAAAACAGATTTTGACATCCTTTTTACATTTTCTGGTAAAGTGATACAGATTCAAATTAGCATTTCTAACTCTAATAATATGAATACATTATATTAATAGCTCTTTTAGAATACAGACATGAAAATGGTATTCTCATTATAACTATTCATAAAGATAATGCATATCATTTTCTAATATTTGAGGGAGTATCATTTGATATCGACATTTGAATTCAAAGAGATTTACATCTGTATAAGGATTATATCAGGACCTTTATTATGTTTTGGTTCTATTGTATGAATTTTGTCTAAGACATTATTTTGGTGTGTTATAATTCTTTTTGTAGTGTATTACCATTTCAAATAAGGAAGACATTGTGACACTTTGTGGAATTCAGTCTATTTCTTCACAGGAAAAAGAAAATTAGGAATGGAGGAAAACTTTCTAACTTTTGTCAATCCAGAATTATCATATGTGACACAGGAATCTAACTTGTTCTTGAAGAGGAAGTTCTGCTTCTGGGAGGGTCTGGTTCAGGGATAAATACGGACGTTCTTGTTCCAGGAGGCAAGCTGTTCCCTGTCAGATACAAATGACCCAATGAGAATGAAGGAGATGATTAAAGGGAAAAAATTCTGGCCTGTCATTAGGTTAAAGTAGTGTCTCAGACCTCCTGCTGTTTAGAGCCTGCATTTATGCTCTGAAGTTGAGCAGCCTTGACTAGTGTCTCTCTGTAGGGTTTAGGCAATTGAGAACGTAGGAGAGATAATCTGAGAAAACAGGAATGTGAGAATGCCTCAGCGCGGAAAAGGATCTGCCTTCTGTACATGCACAAGAAAGGGAAGATTGCATTTAAATTAATACAGTCTTTTCAGTGGCAAGTTTTTATTTCTTTCTCCATTTCACAAGCTCTTATTTGCCTATTTTTTTTTTTCTTTGGCTATTTGGGGCTTTTTGTTGTTGTTTTGCACAGGATGAGAGCAATGAAAATAAAAACAAACTAGGCATTCATGTAGTATTCCCCCCTTAAAAGTAAGTGAGCAGCACCTTACTATATGCCTTCTAATGAATTAATCAATTTAGCACACTTCTATTGGAAATCGCAACATGTCAACTCTGAAAAACGCCATTTATTTACAAAGCAAATAGTTTACAGTACAAACAGACTTAGAAAGGAAAGCTATTCCACAACTTGGAATTCATATAATGAGAAATTCCACCATATCTTGATAGCCTGGAAGCAAACTGCAACCAATTTTGCAGAAGCTTTATATTCAAATACAGTAATAGTAAAGTGTCAGACCTTACCTTCAGGCCAATCTCAATATAGCACTTATTAATAATACTAAAAACAACAATAACCTGAATAAATAGAATGCATTTTCTTCCTAGCATCTCAAAATGCTTCTCCTAAATTATCTCATTTATTCTCCTGACATAATTCTATAGGGAGAAGAAAGCAGATATTGTACATAACATCAGTCTACACTTTACCAAATAACTTTGAGAGGATCCTGTGACATTCTGGCACTAAAACCTGAGGCTTACAGCCAACTGGCTGCATGCCTGGTAGGCCAACAGCAGCCGGGCTCTCTAATGGACATCTTGGAGCTGGAGGAAGTGTTGGCTTTATAGTGAGGGTAGAGCACGTGATTACCCAAGAAAGTGTGTTTGAGGGATGCTTAGAACATATGCTAATATATTAAAGCACCCCTACCAAAGCACAATGTGGTTTACACACCAGGTTCGTTTTTGCCCTCTGCCTAGAAAGCCAAACACCAAGATGATGAGGTCACAGCGGAGAGAGTGTTTAATCACAAGGCAGCCATGCAAGGAAGCGAGAGCATGAGTCCCAAATCTGCTTCCCCAAAAATAGGGACTCAGGGATATTTATGCGAGAGGGGGCAAGGTGGTCTGAAATGTGGAGGTAGGTGATTGCAAGTGAGGAGGGGAGCGAATTGATGATCTGCACAAGCGTAGTCAGACTCCACGCCTCTTCATGGGACCCATGTTCACAAAACAACAGCATTAGCATGATCTGAGAGTGGAGTTTTTAGCCTCTTGATGTCAAAAGGTCGCTCATTGGACATCTGCGGAGGCCCAGTTAATGAGTTGGTCTCAAGCGGCCTGGAGTGGACAAAGGAGTTCTAACTCCTGAAAAAAGCTCACACACCCATTACCATGGTGACCCAGGCTCCAGGGAGAAGTTATCTATAGGAATCTAGTGGGAGTCAGCATATTGCCTAAGCAGCACAGTTAACAATGGGTAGGTTAAACAACTAAAATCTATAATTAGTAATTGCAAAAAGAAAAAAACCTTTACTTCCTAGCTACTTAATCATGAATGGCTAACTCTGCCGCTTTCAATATGTACTAATACATGAAATTTCACTATTAGTTGGGCTTTAGGCAACAACGCCCTGCTTACGAGCAACTACGGCCCTACAGGTTACACTTTCATTTAGGAATAACTATAAAGGTCTTAGCATGAATTATTTCACCAATACTTTTATTAATTGCTAGTTTACAATGGAAGAAAAACACATCAATTAGGTTTGGCTAGAGAAGACAAAATTAATACCTTCATAAGAATTTCATAATTAAGCTGTCATTTATGATCTTAACATTGTAATAGTTCTGATAGAGAAAGAACAAAGAAAACCAAGGATATTCAGGCATAGACAAGGCACCAGAATTCTAGAGAGGTGGCAGGAAAACCCAGGAGGGAGTAGAGTAAGTAAAGGGAAGATTTATCAAAAGGAAAGGTGATGAAGACAAACGGATATCTTTTATTATATTGCATACCATTAGAGCTAGAAATGAGATGGCTATAACTCTGGGTTTTGTAGATTGTTCCAGACTTTATGTTTCAGTCCTAAACTTTTTATCTAGAGTTATTACAGACATTTGCTCTCTGACGAGAGAACCAAATATATGAGTAAATTCAAAAGTATCCCAGCAACTTTGGCTAACCCTCTGGGCCCAAAGCAATGTTCATGTATTTTGGAGGTTTGCCAGAACAGAGCGAAACTCCTAGAGAACAGATTGCAGTAGCCACCATCCAAGAGAAATTAACTATATAAACTAAATTTGCTATCATTAGGGTTATCTCAACTATTACAAGATTATTTTAGGAATAGCAAAAAAAATGCCTGAATAGTGTATTTTTGTCTTATTTAAACTATATGGAGTCAATATGTAAAAGATATGTCGACCTTTCCACTTAGTACAAGAAGAAATTTCACATTGTTATATCCATTTTACAAAGGAGAATATGACATCTCTCCAGGAGAAACAAGTAACTTGTCTCCTGTCTGTCAGAAGCTAGTTTATTTCTTAGTCCACTTAAATACAATCTGATTTTTAAAATGGTTTTGCTACTGTTACTGAAAGAATATTTTTTCTCATGCTGTCAAGGCTTCCTCATACTTAGTTTTCCTCAACTCTCTCTAATATTCCTCTTCTACAAATATCTTTTTTTAATGCCAAAAGAAGCTGATATAAATTAAGCCAGGAATCTCTTTAGGCAGGCTCTCCAGAGAAAAACCACATTCCCATTTAAAGTATTCGCTAGAATGATATACTTTTATTTTCAATACAGCTTTACTCCCAACCTCATAATAATATGACAGACTTTTATTCAGCTGTGAGCTTGCATTCTGGCTCACCTCCTTGTTAGTCATGTCACACAGAGGCAACCATTTAGGGTTTCTGAGTTTAAGTTAGCACACCTGCTGAAACGGAAAAATCAGGGTCATATGATGGCCAAAGCTTTAAAAAAGGAAATGGGATTTAAGTAGCAGCTCTATCATTTAGGAGCTGTTGGTCTCAGACAAGTCATTTAAAATCTGGAACTTCCAGGTTTTTCCTATGTAAAACGTGAATAACATCTCTTTTGTTTTCATTATGAGACTGTAATAAGAAAAAGGTGTGTAAATGTGTTTGACGGCATTTTTAAGTATAAAGCTTTATTACTGCGGGCTTATCATATACTAATTAGTCTGCTAGGCATTTCCTAAACTACGGAAAGAGACAGAATAGAGCATTGGTCTCTGTCCTCCAGGCTCTTACAAGCCAGCATCCAAAAAGGAGATTTAGTGAGAAAAATTAGGTAATACAAAGAGGTTAAATGGAAATGTTAACAAATTTATAAACTCTTGATCTTAGGGCAATGTTCAGCTAGGGTCACCTTCTCCGGCATATAAAATCTATCATGAAGGTGTATTAATAATTATCACAAAATCACAAATCCCCATAGCCTTTGAAAATGACGTTCTCATAACATACTGTTTATAGACATCTGTAGTCCCTGTGCAAATGCTTTTTTTCCTAGTTACATAAAAATCTAGAAGTGATCTCTCTCACTTTGATATCTGGCTGTCAATTTCTGGGCCTCACTGTGCTGGAACACTATCTCAGACCATCAACAACCACATTTCCAGGTTTTTAGCATTTATCATTCCTGACATCTCTTGGGGCCATTGCTTCTACTTGCTTTCATTCCCTGTGTATTAAACCACCCAAGCATTCATTTATGAATAGCTAAACCAGAGGTAGTGCAATTCCACAGATATCATGAGATCAGCATCCATCCAAGCATCTGTGCTGAGTTTTTGCCACAGGGCCTTGCATTGATAATTAGCTGGGATAAATTTCAAAATATTGTGTTCTCTAAAGAGAATCAGAACATGGCTTTGAACCCAGAGTAGATGAGATAGCGGAGCTGTTACAGAATTATAATTCATCTGCAGAAGGAATGCATTCATTTTTGGAAAGAAGACCACTCGGTTTCTTTTAAAGTATGAAGCTTTATGAAGGATTAAGCATAAACTCATTTGCTTCTATAATTTAAAATGCTTGCTTTAGGTTGCTTGGTAAATTTTCCTTAAGATTTTTTTGTAATACATTTGTCTATTCGCTTTACATTGGAGGATTCTTAGAATCATAACACTTAAAGACTATCTAGTCCGTTGCCTCTTATTTTTACAAGAGATGAAAGTAAGGCTTATAATGAAGTGACTTACCCAAGACTACTCTCTTAGTTAGTAGAAATTTGTTTTCTAATATCTAGTGAAGATTATTTTTACTGCAAAATATTGTGTTCCTAGGACATGGATTATTTTTTATTATTTCCAATATTATTTCCTCTTTTCCCTATACTGTTCACTGTCTATCATGTCAATAAAGAAAATAAGGGTATTTTTGATGTAGATGTTTAAAGTATGGATGAAGGTACAGTGGAAGGAAATTCAAAATATGGGAATTAATAGACAAAAAATTTCACATACAATTTTAACTAAAATCTGTGGAAGACGTAGAAATGAGAACTACATCTTGAAAATATTAATAGAAACTAATCTACTAGAAATCTTTAAAAATAATTGATGTTTACTGAATAAGTACTGTGATACAAACTTTTATTATCTCATTTTAATCTCAAGATAATCCCATGAGTTATCTCTTATTTTTACCATGCATTTTTGCAGGAGAAAAGTGAGGTGCTATATGACTTCACAGTTAAAATGTATATGACATTTTAATATTGTGAATAGTAAAACATTTATTCAATGTATTTACATGTTTAAAAGATTTAAAATGCATAGCACTTGTATACCATATATATGGCAATTATCATATATTGCTGTTACAGTACTACCTCCTTATCTGTGATTTTACTTTCTGCAGTTTCGGTTACCACGGTCAACCATGGTCCAAAATATTAAATGAAAAATTCCAGAAATAAACAATTCATAAGTTTTAAACTTCACACTGTTCTGAGTAGTGTGATGAAATCTCTTGCCATTCTGTTCCCTCCTTCCTGGAACATGAGTCATTCTCTTATCCAGGTATCTATGCTGTATATGCTACCTTCCTGCTAGTCACTTAATAGCCATTTCAGTTATCAGATTGACTGTTGCAGCATTACATTGCCCATGTTCAAGTAACACTTATTTTATTTAATAATGACTCGAAACCACAAGAGTAGTGATGTTGGCAATTCAGATATTCTTTTATTGTGCCTACTTTTAAATTAAACTTTATCATGGGTACATACATATAGGGAAAAACATAGTATATATAGAGTTCAGTACTATCCACAGTTTCAGGCATCCACTGGAGATCTTGGAATGTATCCCCTGCAGATAAGGGGGACTACTGCAGTGAGTTTTCCTTTACTAGAGTTAATGCAACAAAGGTTCTCCTAACATTCATCTGTGCTTCCTACCAGCCCCGAGTCTATGATTAGCAGGGAGGTGATATAACAGAATTGCATCCCTAGAGCACATACTATAGGAACCACTACTCCTCTCCATATCACTGCATTGTTCCTATTTTAAGGTAGGACTCTTATCACTTCCATTTCATTAGCACTGGATTTACTTCTTGTTTTGCTGACATTTTTAAAAAAGAAAGAGCCCCAAGTATGAAAGACAATGCTAAACATTATCAGTATCATTTCAGTTATTAAAATTACTATGTTAAAATAAAGATACTACAGAATATTCTTTATATATCATAAAATATATTCTTAATACAAAAGCACAAAACCTTTGTGTTTTAATCTCCTTAAAACATCTGTCTTAAAAAAAAACGAGCACTGATTAAATTAATTGAAATAAAACACATTTCATTAAAATTACATTCAGATATTCTTGAAAGACACAGAACCATATGCCATCCTATGATGCCCCAGTGTCAGATTCTGTGAATTAATCTGTCATGTATTTAACACTACAGAAGTATGAGCCTGGTAAATGGAACTTTCTTTTGCCAATAGCGTAACATTCCAACTATGTTCAAAAATGCAGCTTGTATAAAAGGAAGTGTAATTTACTAGGAAATACATACATGAAAGCAAGTTCTTCAAATTGCATTAATATAAAAGAGAGAAAAAAGTGTGCAGAGTTTATTAAAAAATAAATAAAAGTGTTCCAAAGGTACATAAGCCTGTAAGCCAGCAGCCCTACCCTTGTCTCCATCTGTCAACTTTATCTACAACTCAAGGTTCTGATTTAAACTGAAAATAAGCATCAGAGACACATAAGTGAATAGATTTTTCCTATGTATTTTCTGTCACATTATATTATGGTGCTTTGGCTGCAACAGAGATCGTACCATGGAGCGTGTAAAAGAACAGGTTACCTCAGAAGTGACAGTGCAACAGAACTAAACAGAATTGCTGTAGATACAGTAGCAACATTTCCTTTTAGCAGAATTACCACAAGATTGTATTATCTGTTTACATAATGCAAATATATGGCTCTTGTTACAACTTTTTGTTCTCTCTGTAGTACTGTAATAATTTCATGTTGTATTTTCCCCTTATTATATTATATATTATATACTAATAATAGTATTTATATTTGATATAGATTTGTATCAAAGTCTTCATTATGAATTTATTTTCCTGACTCTCTGGAGACTATGTGCAATAAATATCCAAAACTATCACTAATTTTGAATATTTTCAATCTTCCGGGATTCCAAAAAAATTCCAACTGTGAAAATATGTTTTATTAACTATTATTATAATTAAGTTGAATTGTGGATTCCGACATATCCAAATAAACATGCACACAACTTAATCTATATTCTTTGAGTTTACATTCTAGAATCTCACAAATTGAATAGAATCATCATGTATAGAGAAAATTATTTTAAAATTTTTGTAGTCCTCAGTTAAGAAATGAATGAATACTTATATGATATTATACCTACTAACCAAAATCAAAATGCTGTAGAATAACAAATCATATGTGAATGCACATATTTATCCTGGGAAGCACATCTTAATCAATACCCTGGAGCATTAGAGTTTAATATTAGAATTTAAATTTGGTAACTATGGCCTTTCCAGAATCATTCCCAGGGCACAATCTGCCAATAACACTGGAACTGGAACCTGGGAATTTTCTAAGTCTCTTAGTTGTTTTGCTTTAGAGTCCGCCAAGAGATAGCTTAAACTACCAGTACAACTCAAGCGGGAAAAAAATAGTTAGCATTTATTGGGTCTGGGAAGATCAAAGCAAGTTTCAAATGATGATGATGTTTCAGTGCCTTAATTTAAAGATGACGCTAGCGTGTCAAACATAAGTATGCTTCTATAATGTCATTCTAAGTGCAACCAGGTAAATAGTAGGAGATCATGTTGAAAACACAAATGAATGAATAGCCGGATGGGGGCATCAATCAGTCAGTCACTCTAGCAGATATGTTTGTGCAGGAAATGGCTTTCTTCTGAGTATTCCAAAAATATTCTTGGTATTCAGGTTTCTGATTTTAGCCCTCTGTGTTTATTGATCTATATAATCTCCCTGGCAACCAATTAATCCACATTCACTTTGAATCCATGTACTTAGATTTTCTCAGACACCAATTCTGGAAGAATCTATTAGTGGCATTACTTCTGTGAAAACTAAAGCCTTGATGAGTTAGTACCTCTTTACTAGGACATTCAGTAAACTCCTACAAGTGTCAGTGTTTCTACCTAAAATGGTGTCAGACTTTGAAACCAGTAGGTAATTGTTTCAAGGCTCTTCTGCACTCCCATTTCTAGGATTGTATTCTTCCTATATCAGCTATAAGATTGTTGCTTCATTAATTTACTATTTAATTTGGTGTGAATACCCTACACTATTGTTTCCAAAATAATTCTTCCAACAAGTCTAGAAAAATCTCTTTACTTTATGAGGGGCTGGACTCTCAAGAAAAATTGTTCATTCAACAAAATTTTGATGAGGATCAACAAATAAGCCAGGTTTATAAAGATAAAACAATTGCCAGTGAAAATGTATTAATTAGTTCTAAGATTAGTGGTGAAGATTGACATGTAGACATGTGAGTTGCAATATAAGTGGTGCTTCTGATGGCAGAGGTGTAAATCTAATGCTTCAGAGTGTCCATCTCTCTATAAGAGCCAAAAGCAGCCTCAGAGTAGGTATTACATATAAGATAGCACTTGAAAGCAGAGTCTGATAAGTGAAGAAAGAGGAAATTTTTCCAGAAGAAAAATAGCAAAAGTCACAGTCTAAGGAAAAAGACTTCTTGTGTTTGTAAATCAGTGAGAAATATGTAAATACCATAATGTTTATAAGAAAGAAGACAAAGGGTAAGACAGAAAGCCAGGAACTGGGGAGAGGTAAAGATCAACCATATTGGAAAGAGGACTATTTTCCAGCCTAAGGAATTTTGATTTACCTTTGTAAGTTAATGGGTAGCATAAATTGCATTTTTAAAACAGTAACTAATATGGGAGAAGATTAACAAGGGGAGTGATCAGAGGCAGCAGTTATAAAAACCCCAGTAAGGGATCATGAGAGTTCAACTCTGTTTTTGACATGGAAAGTGGAGAGAAGCCAGGTCCAAGAGATTCTTCTGAGATTCAGCTCCATCAAGGGCAGGATGAGCACAGGTGCCAGCTTTTTTGTATGTTTCTATGGCTGAAATCTTTCAAGAGCCACCTGATGTGCCCTGTAGAAGCTTATAAAGCACTGCTATTTGGACAATAGGAAATCTCCATTTGCCTTGGCTATTCTACACAAATTATTCTCATTTTTAAGTTTTCTTTTGGGTAGTCCACACAACTAGCAGCTATTTGCAGCTAACAGAGGCAATTTCTCTTCTTTGGAGAAACCCCAGTTAATCATGAGATTGTTTCTCTTGACTATATTATCCTTGGCAACTGTAGAAGATACTCTTCTTTCTCTCCAGTGCAAATTAGACTAGATCCCTTTATCATATTGTCTCCTGTCAAAATTTCAATGAGGATGAAACAGTTAGATCCCTCCATTTAGGAATTCTTAAATTGTTGGGAGGTATAACAAGAATCTAGACTTGCATGCAAAATTTCCCAACCAAAAAATTTGAGTGCCAAATGGCTCTTAGGCAAATAGTTTTCAGGAGTACCAGAGGGGCAGTATAAATGCCAGTAGCACTACATATTTAGTTAAATAATTAGCTTAGTAAAAAATATTCTGGATATGTTGAAGATAATTGTCATTGAACACACACTGCAGAGGAGTGATCTTAGCATCATGGTGGAGTGAACTGCTCCCGGTAGCCTCTTGCTGTAAGTTACAAGTAAATGGACATTCATTAACCAATAAAAGTTTCCCTACAAAGCACAAAAGGACATCTTAAAGATCCTTGCAGCTATACATCTGAAGGTAGGGGTACTGGATCCCCAGGAAGCAGAGGAAAAAGACGAATGGATCTTCTTCCCCTTCCCAGTGGCAGCAACCTAGGTGATGGGTCCTCATGCAGCAGCTGGTGTGCAAATGTAAGAGGAGGCAGGGGAGCAGGAAGGTCATCACATGAACACTTTTGCTTTTGGAGTTATACCCTGGCCTGAGGGAAGACTCCATGTTAAGTGGTGTGTCTCAGCCACTGTGTGGGCACCCTCATCAAGAACAGCAGCCAAGATAAACTGTGAGTGAGCACAGAGTGGGCCTGCACATGCACAAAAGAAAGTGCCACTCCCTCCTCCATCTGGCACACTATCTTTGCCAGTCCCTGGCCAACACAGCAGATCTGCACCAGAGCACCTGTGAGTATGTGTGTGACCTGCAAAGTGTCTGCGGCCAATGGACAAAGACAGATGAGCCCTATCAGCACAACTTCCAGCAGATACAGTCGATTCAGAATACACAGCTCCTGGCCCCCACTACTGGTGTCCGATGGAATCTGTGACCTGATATAAACACTATGTATCAGCAAAGGATCACTTCATCAAACACTATGAAGAACTCCATTAACACTTCAGAGCAGAAGGAAAATGATAAGTCTCCAGAAACAAATACTGAAGTGACAGAACTTTACAATCTAAATGACAGAGAATTCAAAATAATTGTCATAAAAAACTTCAGTGAGTTACAAGAAAACTCAGAAAGACAGTTCATTAAACTCAGGAATAAAATTAATGAGCAGAAGGAATTCTTCACAAAACAGAATGATACTTTAAAAAATACCAAACAGAAATTCTGGAGATGAAGAACCCAATGAATGAGATAAAAAAAAAGTAGAAACCTAAAAGAAGAGAGCTGAAGTTATGGAGGACAGATTTAGTAATTTTGAGGACAGAAATATAGAAATGCTTCAGATGGAGGAGGAGAGAGGACTAAGACTAAAAAAAAAAAGGAGAAATTCTTCAGTAAATATCCAACTCAAATAGGAAATACAACATAAGGTTTATAGGTATTACAGAGGGAGAAGAGAGGGGGAAAGGAACAGAGAACTTGTTCAAAGATATAATAACTGAGAACTTCCCAAATCTGGGGAAAGCATTGGACTTCCAAGTATATGAAACCAGTAGAACTCTTAATTACAAAAATTGCATAAAGAGCTTCTCCAAGGTATATAATAGTAAAACTTGCAAAAGTCAGTGAATGACAAAGTAAGAAGATTAAGGGCAGCAAGGCAGAAGAGAATAATCTAAAAAGGAACCTTTCTCAGGCTTATTCAAAATACTGAAAGATAGAAACTTCCAGACAAGAATATTCTATCCAGTGAAACTATCCTTCAGTTATGATGGAGAAATAAAAACTTTCCCAAATAAACAAAACCTAAGGGAGTTCATTGCCACTAAACCTTCCTTACAAGAAATGATCAAAGATGCCTTCATAACAAAGAGGCAAAGGTTTACAAAACCTTGAGCAAGCAGATAAATAGGACAGGAAAATAGAAAATTGCAGCTCTCTATCAGTATAGGTCAGCAAACATTTAACTATAAAATAAAAGATATATGGAAGGAAAGCATCAAAAATAACTAGAAACACTTAATTTTAATCACAAACTCACAAAACAGAATAATTTGTAACAAAATAATTTAGACAAGCAAGAAGAAAGGGATGCAACCTGCTTAGGCTAATGAAGGTAAGAGGCAATCTGAATATGGATTATGCCACCTATGAGATCTTTTATACAAACTCATGATCACCACTAAACAAAAAATCACAGCAGAGTCACACATTATAAATAAAGAGAAAACTGACAAAACCATCACAGAAAACAACCAAATTGAAACGGCAGTCAGAAATACAAAGGAAGAGAAAAAAGGGAAATATAGAACAACTGGAAAACAAGAGATAAAATGGCTCATATATCAATAATCACTCAAAATGTAAATGGATTGAATTCTCCAATCAAAAGACACAGTGACTGGATGGATTAAAAAACAAGACTCAACAATGTGCTGCCTCCAGGAAACACTTGTCAACTCTAAAGAAAAACATGGGCTCAGAGTAAAGGAATGGAAGACAATACTCCAAATAAATGGCAAGCAAAATAAAGCAGGGTTTCCATACTTTTATCAGACAAAGTGGACAACAAGATAAAAAAAGCAATGAGAGACAAAGAGGGCAGTATATAATGATGAAAGGGACATACCACCAAGAGGATATAGCATTTATGAATATACATGCACCTAACACATGAGCACCAAAGTAAATAAAGTAACTATTAACAGACCTAAAGGGAGAAATTAACAGTCATACAATAATACTAGGGGACTTCAATATGCCACTTACATCAATGGATAGATTATCCGGACAGAGTGTCAACAAGGAATAAGTGGACTTAAATGAAAAACTAGACAAGATGAACTTAATAGATAAATATAGAACATTCCATCCCAAAACAATAGAATACACATTCTTCTCAAGTGCACATGGAACTTTCTCAAAGATAGACCATATGTTAGGAAACAAGGCAAACCTCAATAAATTTAATAAGAATTGAAATCATATCAATCATCTTTTCTAACAATAATGATATGAAACTAGAAATCAACTACAAGAAAAAAGTGGGGAAAGCCACAAATATGTGGAGACTAAACAACACACTACGGAACAACTATTGGATGAAGAAATCAAAGGAGAAATAAAAAATAGCTGGAGACAAATGAAAATGAAAATACATCATATCAACTCTTATGGGATGCAGCAAAAGCAGTTCTAAGAGGGAAATTCATAGCGATACAGGTCCACTTCCAGAACCAAGAAAATCCTCAAATTAGTAATCTTAAATTACACCTAATAGAACTAGAAAAAGAAGACTAAACAAAGCTCAAATTTAGCATAATGAGAGAAATAATAAAAATTAGAGCAGAAATAAATGAAATAGAAACCAAGAAAAAAAAAAGCACTGAAAAGGGTCAATGAAACTAAGAGCTGTTTCTTTGAGAAGATAAAGAAAATTGACAGACTCTTAGCCAGACTTACTAGGAAAAAAAGAGAGAAGCCTCAAATAAATAAAACTAGAAATGAAAGAGGAAAAATTACAACACTTACCACAGAAACACAAAGGATTATAAGAGAATACTATGAAAAACTATAAGCCAACAAATTGGATAACCTAGAAGAAATGGATAAATTCTTAGACTCATGTAATCTCCCAAAACTGAATAAATAAGAAATAGAGAATCTGACCAGATCAATCACAAGCAAAGAAATTGAAACAGTAATAAAAAAACTCACAGAAAACAAAATTCCAGGATGAGATTGCTTCTCTGGAGAATTCTACCAAACACTCAAAGAAGAATTAATACCTATCCTTCTCAAACTATTCCAAAAAACTGAAGAAGATGGACCACTTCCTAGCTCATTCTATGAGGTCAACATCACCCGGAAACCAAAACTAGAAAAGGACAACACAAAGAAGAAAAATTACAGGCTAATGTCTCCGATGAACATAAAGGCAAAAATCCTCAACAAAATATTGGCAAACAAAATACAGCAATACATTACAAAGACTATATACTATGATCAAGTGGGATTTATACCAGGGATGCCAGGATGGCTTAACATCTGAAAATCAATCAATGTGATACACCACATTAACAACATGAGGAATAAAATTCAAAATGATCATCTCAATAGATACAAAGAAAGCATCTGACAAGATCCAACATCCAGTTATGATAAAAACTCTCAATAAAATGGGTATAGAAGGAAAGTTCCTCAACATAATAAAGGCCATATAGGACAATCCCACAGCCAATATCATACCTGTTGGTGAAAAACTGAAAGCCATCTCTCTGAGAATAGGAATAAGACACAGGTGCCAACTCTGACCACTCCTATTCAACATAGTACTGAACGTTTTCGTCAGAGCAATTAGCTAAGAAAGAGAAATAAAAGGTATCAAAATTGGAAAGGAAGAAATGAAACTCACTGTTTGTGGACCATATGATCCTATTTATAGAAAACCCTAAAGAATCCAGTAGAAGACTCTTAGAAATAATCAACAAGCACAGTAAATTTGGAGGGTACAAAATTAGCTCACAAGGGTCTGGCCCCATGGCCGAGTGGTTAAATTCTCGCGCTCCGCTGCAGGCGGCCCAGTGTTTCATTGGTTCGAATCCTGGGCGCAGACATGGCACTGCTCATCAAATCACGCTGAGGCAGCATCCCACATGCCACAACTAGAAGGACCCACAACAAAGAATATACAACTATGTACCAGGGGGTCTCTGGGGAGAAAAAGGAAAAAAATAAAAAATCTCTTAAAAAAATAAAAAACTAAAATTAATAAAAAAAAATTAGCTCACAAAAAACAGTTGCATTTCTATACCCTAATAATAAGCTAGCAGAAAAAGAAGTCAAGAATACAATCCCATTTATAATTGCAAGAAAAAGAATAAAATACCTAAGAATAAACTAAATCAAGGAAGTGAAAGACTAATACACTGAAAACTATAAGACATTATTCAAATAAATCATAGAAGACACAAAGAAATGGAAAGACATTCCATGCACATGGATAGGAAGAATAGACATAGTTAAAATGCCCATGTTGCCTAAAGCAATCTACAGATTCAATGCAATCCCGATCAGAATCTCAATGACATTATTCATGAAAATAGAACAAAGAATCCTAAAATTTATATGGAAGAACAAAAGCTCTAAATAGCCAAGAAATCCTGAGAAAAAGTAACAAAGCAGGAAGCATCACAATCCCTGACTTCAAAATATACTATAAAATGATAGTAATCAAAACGACATGGTACTGGTACAAAAACAGACACACAGATCAATGGAACAGAATTGAAAGCCCATAAATGAAACTACACATCTATGGACAGCTAATCTTCAACAAAGGAGCCAAGAACATACAACGGAGAAAGGAAAGTCTCCTCAATAAATGGGGTTGGGAAAACTGGAAAGCCACATGCAAAAGAATGAAAGTAGACCATTATCTTACACCTACACAAAAAATAACTCAAAATGGGTTAAAGACTTGAATGGAAGATCTGAAACTGTAAAACTACTCTAAAATAATATAGGCAGTACACTCTTTGACATCAGTCTTAGCAATATCCTTTTGGATATGTCTCCTCAAGCAAGGGAAACAAAGAAAAAATAAATGGGACCACATCAAATTACATAATTTTGTTAACAACTTCCTTTTCCTTGTGACTGCTGAAAAAGAAAAGCAAAGAAGGAAAAAACCACTCACTTAAGTGGACAGTCACCAGTAAAAGTGTAATTGGAGAGGAGATTGAACAAGATAAGGTCCAGAATAACAGATTGTTTCCACTTTACTTAGAAAGAAGTGAAGGATTCATTATTATGAGAGAACAGTTACTGTCTATAGTTTAAGATATCCAGAATTTAAAAATCTCTTATTTAAGTATATGCAAGTTTAACAACATTAAAAATAAAATCAAATTTGAAAGTAATAACTAAGGCAAATAAGAATGTTTTTCAAATGCACTAAAATAGTTTTACAATGCAGTTATAAGAATAACTTTTTGCAGTATTATGCAAAGTAGATGCATGGGATTAATGTCAAGAATCAAAGACTCAGAATAATCCTTGGAAATAAAGAAAAATACAGTATTGGGCTGACTCCGTGGCTGAGTGGTTAAGTTTGCGAGCTCCGCTGCAGGCAGCCCAGTGTTTCGTTGGTTTGAATCCTGGGCGCGGACATGGCACTGCTCATCTAAACCATGCTGAGGCAGTGTTCCACATCACAACTAGAAAGACCCACAACGAAGAATACACAACTATGTACTGGGGGGTTTTGGGGAGAAAAAGGAAAAAAATAAAATCTTTAAAAAAAAGAAAAATACAATATTACAGAGGAGCTAATTTATATTGCTACTTTTTCAAATACAGAAATTTGTGAATCTAATGAAACAGTAGTCAATATCCTCCTTTTATTTGTATTATTTATTCAGATGTATACTACTATCTATTCAAACAAGTATGTTTCCCAGAAATAAATTAATGTTTTATTTTCTTCTAAGATTAAGAGCAATGAAGTGTGAAAATTTTGCTTAAACACTTCATTTTCCAATTTACATAGTTTCCCACCCACTCTGAAGTCCTTCAAAGTATAAGGGGATAACTCTGTACAAACTACTATCAAAGTGAAAATTAGAAAGCCCATGCTTTAACTGAATGCAACAAGATACAAGTGCTCCATAAATACATGAAAAGGAAAATTCATGACAAAGAAGATAGTAAGAACTAATTCTAAGGAAGGTGTACAACATATATTCTTAGCATATACCCAAAAAGTAGGGAGTAAAAGGAATTGGGTTGAAAGGTCTCTGAGCCTACTTAGTCAAGAAATTGGGAAAAGAAAAATAGGAAGACCTCAAATATGACAGTACTTTTTGGTGTATTAATAACAATGAAGAGGCCAAAAAAAAAAAAAAGAAAGAAGAAAGAAAAGAAACATTAAAGTATCAAAATGATTACCAATACTCCATATTTAGATTTAATTAAACCGTTGAAGAAAAAACAAATTCAATGACACTTGTTAAAGATGGTAAGGCAGGGGCCAGCCCCATGTCATAGTGGTTAAGTCTGGCGCACTCTGCTTTGGCGGCCCAGGTTCATGGGTTCGGATTCTGGGCATGGACATATACCACTCATCAAGCCATGTTGTGGCAGCAACCCATGTACAAAATAGAAGAAGATTGGCACAGATGTTAGCTCAGGGCTAATCTTCAAGCAAAAAAAATGAGGAAGATTGGCAACAAATGTTAGCTTAGGGTGAATCTTCTTCACCAAAAATAAGACGGTAAGGCAGACTTTATTCAGGACCAATGGGATAGGTTACAGGGACCACGGAAAGGGGAGAAACCAATGACAACAGAAGCAGAAGCTTTCCATATATTATCACAGGCTTCAAATTCGGCTGGGGGCGTGACAAAGCATAATGAGTGAGTGTCAAGTCAGCAGCATCAATATCAAATGCCCAGATTCCTACTCTTTTGGGCCATCTGCTGTCCAAATATTATGAAATAGTTGAGTGTGTGTGGCAAGACGATATTTTATAAGAATATATTCTAGAATTTAGTTGCTTCTAGAGTTTCAGGAATGGGATTAAGTCACAACAGAGACATGAACAGCAGAATAATGTACCTAAAGATGTGACCTCAAAGATTGGGTAGCTTTTCTTATGTGTTTCAAGGCATGCTGGCCATTTCCTTGCAGACAGGAAACAAAAACTAGCCTGCTATTCCTTTAAAAATGCCTCAATCTCTGGATACCTCAATTTCTATGATAACCATAAGGCTATTGCTACTTGGAGAAGGGTTACCAAAACTCACAGATTAGCATCAAGCTGTACTCAAATTTCTCCAAAAGCAGCCTGCAGCAGCTGTCAGATGAATGTCAAATTTGTCTCTTGACAGTCAGTATCCAGAATTCCTTATGAAAAGTGACTCTGGTCCCTAGTGCCATCTCTTCAAGAAGCTCCTGGGTAAGTTAGGGTATCTGCATGTGGGTAAAACAGACTTAAGAGCTGTTATGTACTGGCCAAACACGAGGTTGTATTTCAGATTCTGCTATGGGATATCCAGGCCCTCCAAAGAAATGTTCTCTGAACAACTAAGCGAGATGCCTAAGCCACAATATAAATTGTCCAGTCAACTGATATTAGGTAGTTACTAAACTAATATTAGGTAGTTACTCAACTTACAGTAGCTAGTCAACTACTAGTAGTTGAGTACTACTAATTGCTTAACTTATAGTAGCTACTCAACTTATAGTAGGTAAGAAAGGTCTCTAACCTCCAGGAAAACTTTAAAAATGGAGTAATCTACCAAGTTTTGTGAGGAAATAACGGAGGGAAGCAGGGGGGTGTGGACCAAGTACCAAGGTTTAGCATGAGGAGAGGAATAAAGACAGCAGAGAGTTGCATCATCAGAATGGAAGTAAAGATTAGAAACTCTAACTTGGAATGCAAATGGAAAGACAAATCATAAATTTTGCGAATTTACTTACAACTAAAATATTTAAACTTACAATTAAAGTTGTAAATGCTGTGCATTTCCCATGACAGACAGGGAATAGATGAGTGATGTTGGTAGACTAATTTGTTGGAGAGCTTCTTATCTTGAGAATGCCAGTTATTTTACCACTTATATGTTTTGCAGACATATTCTGATTCTGTGCTTTCTCTCTTAGTGCTAGTGGTGGTTATGGTGTCCTTTGCCAACCAAAAGTTTTAAATTTGATTAGCACAAATTTAAATCCTTGTCCTTTAGCATGCTAACTTTGCTATCTTTTTTAGGGAGCCTTTCTCCACGAGAAGATTATAAAAATAGTCTTGTATCTTTTAGTTTTTGTAAATGCTTACATCTTTAATCCATCTGGCACTTCATTTGGGATATGATTTAAGATAGGCACCCCAAAGTTTACTCTCCCAAAGCATAGCAATTTTCCCCAATATTTTTATTGAATATTCTCTTTTTTCCTCATCAATTCAAAGTCATCATATACTATATTCACAAATATACATAGACAAGATTTTGGATTCTTTCTTTCATCTACTTGTCTTGACTCTATACTTGTGGCATCTGAGCAGCCACAGTCATTTTTTTAAATTTTTGATATTCAGTTCAAAGTGCTACTCCCTATCTCCACCCCAATAAATTAAAAAAGAGTTTGACATATAAATCTTCTAAATAAACCTTAGAACAAGCGTGTAAACCCACCCTTACACCAATGCTTTAGGAATTTGATTGCAATTGCTTTGATCACAGATTAAACTGAGGAATTTAAATTCCCCAAATGAATTGGAGAAGAAGGGATAACTGTCACAGTCTAGGTTCGGTGGGAAAGAGACTTGGAGACCAAGGTGGTGTGCACAATTTTATTAAGAAAAGCCTTGAGAAAGAAAAGCAAAGTAAACAGTAATGGTCAGAGGGAGAAGCTGAGGTGCTACAGTTTCATTAACAGCCTCAGCCAACCTCACTCGGAGCTCTGGAGTTAGAATGGCTGTCAGAGTTGCCCCAAGTCAGGCCGAAATGGCCCAATTTCCTCATCCACCTGTCATTGGGCATGAGAGACCAGGGAAAGGCCATAGCCCTAGGCAAGGCGGTTCTCTTCAGCTGAGACAGTTTCTAAAGGGAATAAACAGCTGAAGGCTGTCTGTCGATAGCACTCCTCACTCACAGTTATGGGAACAACTCTTTCAATGAAGAAGAATTTGTACGGTGCATCACACTGTCCTCTGTCACACTGTCCAAAACTTCACTATATTGATTCTTTTTATCCTGATGGTAATCTCCATTTATTCTGGCCTTTAATTATGACTAGTAAAGAAATTATAAGTTTCTTCATGAAGGCCTTGAATGTTTGGCTAAAATTTAAGAATTTTATAGTTTCTAATGCTATTGGAAAGTCTCTCTCCCTCTCTCTCTCTTTTTTAACATGTTTTCTTTCATTAGATATAAGAAAGCTGTTGATTTCTGCACACTAATCCAACAGCTTCTTTCCATTTTGTTCACTCTTCTCTTTCTAGCTTTTAATTGTTGTTGTTGTTGAGTGCTTGGTTCACATATTTTTAGTCTCTTCTATAATAAGTATGTTGAAGGACAACAGTTTTCTCCAGAAGCCTGTTTAGGTCTTACTCTATACTTGTTAACTAGCTGTATTTTCAAAATATTTTTCTTCTTAATATTCTGTAACTTCAGTTTTCATTTTGTATTTAGTCCAGGAGTATTTTAGATGTTTTGTTTAAATTTTTCTAAATTGGCTTACTATTTTTGTAATTATTCTATTTATCAATTAAATTTGATTGAAGAGTATGTCTCATATGAATTCTAATTTGGTAGCATTTTTAGTTAACTTATGACAGTTACCAGAAAAACAAACAAATGATAGGGAGAATACTTTGGTTCAATTTTCTAGATGACTAGTTTGTTGATTTGCTGCTTTTATTCCCTTATCTATCCTTACATTAATTTTTTGTTTGTTTTATTTTGTCAAACTTTTTAATGTTCTCTACTTCTTTTTATAGCAGCCTCTTTTTTTTTTTGGTGAGGAAGATTGACCCTGAGCTAATGTCTGTGCCAATCTTCCTCCACTTTATATGTGGGATTATGGCCACAGCATGGCTTCATGAGTGATGTGTAGGTTCATGCCTAGGATTAAAATCTGTGAACCCAGGGCCACCAAAGCAGAGTGCATGAACTTAACCACTACATCACCAGGTCAGCCCCTTATAGCACCTTCTTATTGTACAAATTCTCTATTTTGACTTTAAATTCTTGAATATAGAAAAATTTCTATTCTATTTCCTCCATTAACATTTTTTTAATCTAACATGGTTTCTCTATTAATTTTGGAATATTTATTGCTGTTGGATTAGCGAGTCTCTCTTTGAGAAAAGAACGGGGAAAAATGTAAGTAGGGAAGAAAAACAAAATGTGAAAGTAAAAATAATAAAGTTGTATTTATGGAGTAAAGACAGAAATGACCATATTTTATAAAACATCTTTCCTGAGCAAAAAATTAGTTGCCGTAATATTTAGGGCAACATTTCAAGGTGAATATACTTTCTTTCCTATAATCATAGGAAATCAAGCCATGCTGAGGTGGTGTCCCACAAGCCACAACTAGAAGGACCTACAACTAAAAATATATATACAACTATATGCCAGGGGGCTTTGAGGAGAAGAAGGAAAAAAAATCTTTTTAAATCTTAAAAAAAAAATACCAGAAAGGTTCCATGCATTTGCTATTACCTCTGTATTGGTAATTTCATGTAAATAACTTCAGTGTTTCCCATACCAAGACTGAGTGGATGAAATATTTGCCATGGGATAATTTGGTGGATTTTGATGTAGAGGACATGAGTCTGATCTAGAGAGGAAAGGAATATATCTGATATCTATATCCTTATATATATATTATGTATGTATTATGATATACATCCTTAGGAAAATACACCTTGTCTGATCTAAAGAAGTCCAAAGCAGGAATAAAAGACCATGACTACTAAATAGAAACTATCCATGTATTTATGACAAGAGTCCAATAGGAAAGCACAATACTGAGTGAGTTGCTGGTGATCAACCTTCACATACATGCTTAGATTGTAAACCCTAGACAACACCCCTTTCAGTTATGCATAGAAGAATTGTACTGTGTAAGAATATGTGAGCTTACATGGTGTCGTGGTTAATAGGGCGAGTCTAGAAAAGACTTCATCAGCAGTAGAAAGGGTATGAAACCCAAAAGCCTCTATTTCTTCTCTAAAAGGTTGAATAACATGTCTTATTTGGGAAGTTATGTAAAATATATTTTTATGTTTTAAAATATAACTGTTGGGACCAGCCCGGTGGTGCAGCAGTTAAGTTCGCACGTTCCACTTCTCGGCAGCCCAGGGTTCGCTGGATCTGATCTCAGGTGTGGACATGGCACTGCTTGGCATGCCATGCTATGGCAGGCGTCCCACATATAAAGTAGAGGAAGATGGGTACGGATGTTAGCTCAGGGCCAGGCTTCCTCAGCAAAAAGAGGAGGCCTGGCAGTAGTTAGCTCGGGGCCAGTATTCATCAAAAAAAATAATAAATAAAAATTAAAAAAAAAATAAAATATAACTTTTACTATCAGCATAAATAATTAAAAACAACTTTTAAAAAGCCAGTACTTTAATAAAAACATTAGACTTTTTGCTAGAAGCTGAGAAGACAGAGGTAAATAAGAGCAGATCTTTGATTTCTGATATAACCACAGCATTACATCTTTTATGACTCCTATATTCTGTTTCATACCTGACTATTTTTCTTACATCCTGTCCTAGACTGTAAACTCATCTAGTCAGAGACTACATTGTCATGTTGTAGCTATTATTGTTTTTACCATCCTGCCTTACATAGAGTCTTGTGTATAGCGGAAACTTTGTAGATATTTATGAATGAATAAATGTATGTGAAAATGAATGAATGAATAATAATTTTAACATAATAGTTCTGTATAACATATACTGGAGATTATATTTTATCTAATACAAAGATGAAAAAAACTTCAAATGTTTGTTATTCAAAGGAGGGAAATAATTATGATTAATTCTAAATAAATCAATGCAAATCAATATACTTATTATCAAACTTATGCAAGAAACTGTTTAAAGCATTACACAGGATTACTTAATCCAAGACATAACCACTAACCACAAGGCACTGGGAACGAAGTACACTGCTTGGAAATCTGAATCAATGAATCAATATTTATAAAATATCTGATATTTGTTATATTCTACATATTGTAACTCAACTATGGGGAAATAATTCAGCTAATATTTCTGGTTCTTGAGGAACCATGCAGGCTATCCCAACTGTAAAAATGGGGTTTCCAGGATTATTGTTCAGGCAAATGAAGCATTATGGTGAGATGAGGGATCATTATTCTAGAACATCAGGTCTCAATCAGCTTTGGCTTTCAGAAACCAGGCAGGAAGGGCGATGAAGAGAAGTAGGCAATGTACTCGAGTTTCAGCCAAATGAATTGGGAAAGAAGGGAAGATCCACTCATTCAGTCATTCTTTTAATTACTGGATAGGCGTACAATGAATATCTATTATACGCCAAGCACTGTGCTATGTGGTGAATTTTCAAACATGGTCCTTGCCTTCATGGAGTTTAAGGTCTAGTTACTCAAAGAATTAGAAACAGATGAATCAAAAGGACTATAGAATGGCATAATTGCAAGATAATGGTGATATTGGAAGAAAACTTTGAACTGGCCCCAGCAATAGCCAATTTATTACTATTGTGACTGTACTGCAGTCTGTATAATTTAGGTTTTGGGGTTGAAGTTGAAAAATTGATAGAAACTTATGCATGTCCTTAAAAATGAAGAGCACCATTATTCTATACAAATAGAAGTAATTTTTTGATTAAAGGCAATTTCCATAATTAAATTAAAATCCTCTTTTTTTAGAAGAAAATGGTACTTATAATTAATGCAACCAATATTAGATGGGCCCTTATTGTAACAATTAGGATTTCCTTTTTTAATTTTGACATGAAAAACTGTCTTACAGTAATACTACACAGGAAGGAGTATTTGAGGACATCGTTAATATATTTTATTAACAATACCAGGAAATATTACACTATTAATATAACTATATTACATATTAGAACCATTTTCAGAGGTATTACAAAGGTGTTTGTGCACAGAATAAAATGTATTAGAACTTAAATTGCATAACTTTTATTCAAATATGTCCTGCTAGGTATGCAGAAGTACAGGTCTCAGAAGAAACCTGTCACCCCATCTCAGCCCCTTACCTGTACTCAGCACACACCTGCCAACTGTCCCATGAGTGCCCCCAAAACCTTTTCAGGTGTCTACTTGCTACTTTGGAAATTTCTCAGACGTCTTCCCCATTTACTCTCTCTGTTACTGCTCATTACTCAATTCTGTCGGTTGTACTGCCCATGTTTAGCTCCATTCCTTGGCTCCTAGACTTTATCTAGCTATTGTTTACTATTGTCTGTACCAGCTTAAACCTCTGCAATGCTCAGGGAAAGGATCTCTGGATCCACCAATTCATCTCCAGGCAACCTCTTGTAAAAGTGCTCCTGCCTCTTCTCAGGCCCCAGGCCTGTTCCTAGTGGCTCTCTACGTAAGAGGCAAAGAGGATTAAATAGAACACTATACTTCTTTAAATACTGAAATACTTTTCTCATTTAAAATATATACAAAAGTGTATAATAATTATGGTAAATAATTTTTGTAATATATTATTCTTAATTGTCCTACAGCCATCACTTGTCCTATTGCTATTGCCTATGGATTACAAACCTATAGTAGCTATGATCTAGCAAGAGGTTACAAATAGCAGGGTTCTGCAAATGGTCTTTTAGGTCACAATGCAAACAACATCCAAAGAGATATTCCCAGAATCTTTACATCTTCTGCTCTCCAACTAAAAAATTAAGTAAAATAAAGAATTTAAAATATAAAAGCAAGATTTTAAACCAACATTAGCTGACTTTACGGAAAATAATAGTTCCACTGAAAGAAGACTAAAGGGAAGATACTTCAAAAACACTATTAGCTTTATTTATAATGTTACAATCAAATGAACTAGTTTTACAAAAGCGAATTTTCAGACAATTGAAATAAATCCATTTAAGAGCCAAAGTTGTATTTCTTTGATAATCTTTGATGAACTCTTTATACAAATATTATAAACTTCACTGGTTTTTAAAAATAATTAGCATCAATATGTGCCTTAGTTACTATACTGAGACTTAATATAAAGATTCCTCATTTGGCATAAAGGCAAATATGTAAGAATGATTTCCTTAGATTAAATGGCCTCAAATCACTAAGTTTTTTACTCTTGTTTTTCATTTGTTTGTTTTTTATAGTTATCTCTCCCTTCCCTTATTATCAGCCTGCTATTTCTTTTCACGTTGTTATCATGTTACTTTGATTTCAAGCTTTTATTTTAGTGTGACATGGATTTTAAGAGGCTTTGGGGCAATCTTCTACATTTTTCTGGGGTTTTAGACAGGTAAGTCAGCCAGAAAAGGAGCTTCCTGATAAATGAGGTGTCACTGCAGTTAATTAATGTTATCAAGCCCCATCTGTTGACCTTAATGAGTGCTATAAGAGATATGGAAAAATAAAAGAATGAAACATTTTACTTTTAGCATTGAATAGATTTAAAAAGTAATTCCATAAATATAATCTAAATTACATATTATCTAAATGTGCAATTTAATCCAACGTTAAAAATGGAAATACTGAAACCCTTGGTTTCACATGTTGACATTATTTTAGCATCATTATTTCAACTTAGATGCAGTTCTTCATTTGTTTTGTTATTCCGAAAAAAATGTCATAAGCCAGTCCTAGGCTCCTTCACTCTGCTGATTAATAGGGATTTCTCATATTTCCTATCAGTAAATCTCTTTGGCCTGATTCAGTGCAGCATTATCCTTCATTAGGGAGTCGGATTTCATGCTATCAGAGAACACTGCGGTAGGAAGGGACCTCAGAGATCATTTGCCCATCTCTTTTATTTTAGAGATTAAAAAGGGATTTTAGAAAGATGCTGCCTTTTGGAAAATCTCTTTTGTTCTGATTAAAATTTATCCTCTTTTGGTACACTTAAATAAGTTTCTTATATCTTCTTTACATAAACAATCTCACTCTTATATAAGGCCAGCTAACTGGTATTGTACTTCAATCAGACATTACCATGCTGAGGAAAGAAAGAAAACAACATGATTTTGTTTAAAATTTCATACATAGTAATGTTCATAAATTACATCTATAAGTTACAGTTTTATCCTAAAGAAGTTCTCAACTATGACCAAATAATCCCTATCACGTCTTATCTTTCCTTTTTTATGTTATTTCCTATTTTATGTTATTTGGGTATGGGGGAGTTATCTGGAAAAAGTCACATTAGTGGTATTTCTAAGAATAAAGGAATATTTTAGGACTTTTTTTCTGATCATAATGGTAATGCAAAATATGAGAAATAACGTATATAGCATAAATAATAGTGACC